>NW_024039164.1:0-125000 GCF_016077235.1 Cyprinodon tularosa
AAAATGTTACTCAGGTTTACAACTCACGTTTTCCTCTCCAGTCAATGCCTTCGAAATACAAAATGTGGATAACTCCAGCTATCATAATGTCGGTGGAAAACAAAATTAGATTATATAAGAAATACTTTCTTTGTCCTACCCCATTTAATCCGTTGCAATTCCAAAAATATAGAAATAGACCAAATCCTGTCATAGGAGGAGCAAAAATCCACTATTACAACGTGAAATTAGGCGAACAAAAAAACAATACATCTTTGCAGAGAACCATTAATTGTATTAACAAAAAACATTGTAAAAAGCAGTTACGAAATGAATTTAAGATCAACGACTATTGTCTCAGATCCGCAACAAATTGCTAAAAGATTTAATGCCTTTTTTTCTGATGTAGGTCCAACAATAGCTTCCAATATTCCATCTAGTCATTTTGGACCACTAGATTATATGAATGCTTCAACGTCTGAGGAATTCAACCTTACTTCTGTTACCGAGGATGAAATCAGAGATATAATTATCAATTTAAAAGACTGCTCATCAGGACATGATATGATTAACAGTAAAATATTTAAAGAAATTAACCCTGATATCATTAAACCATTAATCTATATTTTTAATATTTCTATAGACCAAGGAGTTTTGCCTATAGAGTTAAAAATAGCTAAAATTACACCAGTTTATAAAGAAGATGACCCTGCTATTTTTTACAATTATAGACCAATTTCAGTGTTACCAGCCCTGTCCAAAGTTCTTGAAAAATTTGTTTAGACAAGATTAATTCAACATTTGGACAAAAATAATATTCTATATCCACATCAGTATGGTTTTAGGAAGCAACACTACGTACATGGCACTTGTCCAATTTCTGACTGAAATATACAAAGCAAAAGAGAGAAAAGAAAACACTGTAGGTATTTTTCTGGATCTTTCAAAAGCATTCGTAAGTAAAAAAACTTTCACATCATGGTATTTGAAATAAGTCGCTACTCTGGTTCACTAGTTACCTTTCAGACCGGTATCAAACTGTCAACAATAATGGGACAGAATCTCCTCTCCTTCCTCGTCAGTGCGGTATACCACAAGGTTCCATCTTTGGTCCCCTGTTATTTTTAATATACGTTAACGACCTCCCTAATGTTTCAGATAAACTTTCTAAAATCTTATTTGCAGACAATACAAGTGTGTTTTACTCCCATAAAAAAACCTGAAATTGTAATAAAGGTAGTTAATGAAAAACTTGACAAGTTATCCTCTTGGTTCAAGTCCAACAAATTGTCACTTAACATAAAAAAACAAGTTATAAATGTTTTGGTCATAAGCATGATGCATTTAAATCTCAAATGAAAAATCAAATTGATAATACTACTGATTCTTTATCCTGGAAACCTCACATTAGTGCCATAAGTACAAAAATAGCCAAAGTGGTCGGTATACTAGGAAAAACCCGGCACCTGATTAACAAAAAAGTTGCAATTATGTTATATTATTCAATGTTATATCCATATATTAATTACTCTAATGTTGCTTGGGCTAGCACCCACCCAACTAAATTTGAATCTGTTTTTCGACTTCAGAAGAGAGCTTTAAGACTAATATTTTGTGTAAATCGTAGACACCCCTCCCAACCACTGTTTGCTCAGGCAAGCATTCTTAGTGTTTATCAAGTGAATCAACTTAAAATAGCTTTATTCGTTCATAGCTCTATAAAAAAAGTTACTTCCCCAGCACTTTTGTAATATTTTTACTTTTAATAATGAATTTCACCAGTATCCAACTCATAGTAGTTGTCTTATCAGACCTCCTTACTCTCGTGCAACTCAAACACAGTTTAGTGTATTATACAGAGGATGAAGGATATGGAACAGTCTTTCCACATCACTGACAGATCTTTCTAAAGAACAATTTAAATTGAGAGTAAAATTGCTGCTACTAAGTTGTCTGAATTTTCCATATGGATTTGTGGTCTAAATGATATTTTAAATTGTCTTATACAAAGAATTTTTTTTACATAATATCATATAGATGTCTGAAATGTTGAAATATATTTGTTTTTATGGAGACTGCCACTCATTAAGCCCCTTGAGGGTTTTTCGGCAGTTGTCCATCACATTTTCTTTTTTAGTGAAACATTCTGTCTTTGTTTTTGTTGTGAAAATAAAATGGCCATCAAGAATGCTGTTAAAAAAATCAGTCAACTATTCATTCCAATTGGCTTCCTATTTCTGATGAGTTTACTTTCAGTAATATCCGTAGTGTTGTGCCTCAAGAACTTTTTAACTTCCTTGTCAGGGTTGTGGGTTCATCAGAAAATCCTACATTGGGTGAACAACAAGATGTGCCAGAACAAAAACAACTCAAGCTTTTGTCTATATGCCAAGATATAGTACATCTTGCTTCTGAAAAACCTGCTTGTAATTTTCTTTTATAATGCAGTACATAATTTGGATAATATTTATAGAGTATATGCAACATATTTGTTTTTAATTTTGTTCATAATCTAAACCTGATATGTTATCATTCCGGCAACTGGATTCTGGACTTTCTGACCAACAGACCACAGAATGTCTGATCAGGCTCCAACTGCTCCATGTTCATCACACTCAACACTGGTGTCCCACAGGGCTGTGTGCTAAGCCCGTGTCTCTACTCCCTCTTCACCCACGACTGCAAGCCTATGTACACGTCCTATTCCATCATCAAGTTTGCGGACGACGCCACGGTGATTGGTCTCATCAGCAACAACGATGAGTCTGCTTATAGGGAGGAGATCGGGCACTTGGCCACATGGTGCACTGAAAATAACCAGCTCCTCAACACCACCAAAACGAAGGAGCTCATCATAGACTTCAGGAAAGGTTCAACAGGCACCCACGACGCCATCCACATCAGTGGAAGAGCTGTTGAACGTGTCTCCAGTTTAAAGTTTCTGCGGACCTACATCTCAACGGACATATCCTGGTCAACCAACACCTCCTGCCTGGTCAAAAAGGCTCATCAGCGCCTCTTCTTCCTAAGAACAGTGAGGAAGAATCAGCTCCCCTCAACTATCCTGGTTCAATAGAAAGCATCCTGACCAACTGTGTAACAGTGCGGTACGGAAGCTGTTCTGTTGCAGAGCGCAAGGCACTGCAGCGGGTGGTGAAAGCCGCCCAGCACATCACTGGAACTTCACTACCCACCATTGAGCACACCCAGAAGAAACGCTGCCTACATCGAGCCCGCAGCATTCTTAAGGACTCATCCCACCCAGCCCACAGACTGTTTTCTCTCCTGCCCTCTGCCCTCTGGCGTTTCAGGTGCCTCCGGACCAGAACCAGCAGACTAAGGAACAGCTTTTTCCCCAGAGCTGTCTCTTTACTGAACTCTAACCCTCACTGATAGACTCTACTCTCCTTCCTCACACCCACCACCATTTTGCTATCCTTTTTTTTTTCTCTACATAACTGTAATGTTCACCTGCACTGTTACTATTGTTACAACTCTTTATATGCATCTTGCACTACTCACCTTGACTGAATATTGATTTGCACTACCGACTGTTTATATTTGCACTGCCGACTGTTTATTCACAGTACCAATTGTTTACATTTACATCTGCAATAACGTACTTTAACTGTAATAATGCAATTACCTTCCACTGCACTTTAATTTAGATAGCTTCTGCCCAAACTTAATTTTATAGTAAAATCCATCTGTATATATGCTATTGTAAAAAACTGTAAAACCCTTTTTATAGTAACCCGTATATTATATTCGATATATATCCAGCTGTAAATTTTGTTCATAACACTAGTGATCTATATAGTATATTCATTATTTATAATGGTATTCATCTCTATACTCATTCAGTAGAAACCCATGTGCTGTATTTATGGAACCATTATGTATCCTGCACTTGCTGCTATTGCACTTCTGATTAGTCCTAAACTGCATTTCGTTGCCTTGTATGGAAGCAAATCATTAGCATATTTAAAATGAAAAAGCATTTTAAGAAACTTAGAATTAAAAAGAAAAAGGCATTTGAGGTTTATTATTCTAAATGTACCCCAGCAAATACATACCAAAATTCAATTTGAAATGTAAAATTTGAAAATCAAAAAAGCATTTCCAGAAATGCTTTTTCATTTTAGGAACGTGGCTGCATTATTTGACTCAAATGAAATTGGTAATCAATCATCCTATTTGCATTTTCTTCTTTAGGACTGCACATTTTATGCCATAATCAAGGAGAAAACACAGCGGACTGCAAATTACTTAACCTGACAACAGCCAGATGCATGTCTAGCTCCGCCTAGCTCCACTCACATACATCTGGGACACCGCCGTAGGAATCGCCTTTACTGAAGGCTGGGCCTTAAACTCCTTGCATATGATTGGATAAGCCACTTGTCTGTCATCTTTATCGACGTGCTTATTCAACCGCTCACACCGAAGCTAACCCGTGACGCTGTGAGAAGAGCCTTCAAAGCCGTTCTCTGATGTTCTTTTAATGAAACAGTATCAGATAGATTGGACAACACAGAAGAAATAGCAGCATCAATGCTAACGCTTGCTTCCTCGATGCGAGCCGCCATTGTTGTTGGAATCTCACGCTCGCTTCTCCACTACGTCACATCCAGGAAACACCCGCCCTGCGTCCCGATTGGCCAGACCATAAATTTGGTTGGGGAAATCACTTTCAACGAGCGGTGTCCCAGATGTATGTGAGTGGAGCTAGGCAGAGCTAGACATGCATCTGGCTATTGTCAGGTTACAAAGTACTGTACATAACTCGAAAATGAAAAAGCATTCTGAGCGGCAGGCACAGCGATGACGTCAGCAGCCGCTCTCCCTCAGGTCCTTGCTGACCGGGCTACCCATCTTGTTCAGTACATGGCGCTGTGCACATCTGCATTGCATTACATTACATCGTAAGCGTGCCGGTGGGACACTGGTTGAATTGCCGGGTCTGACTATCAGGACATACTGAACGAGCACAATGACCAAAACAGTGGCAGAGCTACTGAGGAGGGCGCTGCTGCTTTAGAGCAAGTGCCTTCTTCTATCGGACCTGTGGCAATGCCAACTGCTCCTGAGCGCCGGTGTCGTGCCAAGGCAGTTATCCCTGCAAAAATTTGTATCCACTCGTCAGAAGCGCGCACGGAGTAGGAAGAACAAACCGAGTTAACCCCGCCTCAATTCCAAAGTACTGAACGTGAAATTTGAAAGGTGTTTCATGTATGAAAGATGAGCTTTACTGTTTTATTCTTCCCTTCAAATGTTATAGCAGAATATCGCCAGTGATACTGATTTAAAACTAATAATAAAAGACAAACATTTGCTTGAAAGCTGGTCGCTGATAGCAGTGTCTACTCCTTCCTCTGAAAGCAAACAGCTCCTTGTTCTTTTCAGTTATCTCTAAAAGTAATAAAACCACATACTTCAAAGATGCTTTTAGAGGCCAGAAATGCAAAAAAAATTACATGGATTTTCCAAATAAGTTTCCTCTAGAACCACTGCTCCAATAAGGCCGATATTTTAAGTCTTGAATATTTGTAGGACCCTCCACAGATCTACCAAGTTTGAAGTATGTCAAAGATGCTATTAGAAGCCAAAATGTCAAATTTTTCATGCATTACCCAGCTTCAAAAGATGATTACTCACTAACTGCAGGATGCCCGCTTGTGGAACTTTATTTCAAAGAAGTTGAACTATTTTACTTCATAAATACCATAATAAAAAGTATTACCCAAGATGCTGGAACAGAACTCACTTTCTGAGAGCTAGCCTATAGCCTACCATGGAATCCAACAGAAAGAGCACAACTTGTGTAAAATAACACATCTACCTTACAAACTAGAAATAATTGGAGCGATTATTAATAACTAAGCCCAAACAGGGCCATAATACTCTTTAACAGTACATGAATAAGAAAAAATAAACAACAATGCCACACCAAGAATAATAAAATATCAGATACCTGCATTCACATAGAAAATAGTAATCAACAGACTTTTTCTTGTCACAGTGTACCACAACGCCTGCTTAACCATAAACAATAATATTTTCAGCACATAAATGTAGCATTTTCATTAGCAAAGTTTCATGTAGCATAAGAGCAGCTAAATAACTGCTAACACCGCTGTTATTTTTCTGTTCAACAAAGTTCAAATGCTCCTAAACATATTATTTTATAAGAACAATAAGCAGACGGTCACTTATCCCCTTCACAGACTATAATGGTATGATCCGTTCATTTTTCTTTTTAAAACACAAACTAAACAAAACAACAATCCATGAACTCAAAATGTGTGATATTAAAGATAATATTTCACGTTTTCATCAGAAACACATTAAATTTACATAAAAGTAATAATTTTGAAACAGGAAGTTACCAGTAGGGCCAAGCTCCATGCGCGGCAGTGGCAGCGTTGTGACAGCTCCGGTGGCTCGTCGGCCTGACACGGCTTTAGTACTGGCTGGCATGGCGTTTTACTGTCCGCAGCCACTAACTTATTTTTTTCATTTAGTTCAGTTTTTTCAACCCTGGTCCTCAAGGCACACTGCTCTGCATGTTTTTGGTTGTTCCTGAGCTTCAGCACACCCGATTCAGATGATTGCAGTTCAGCAAAACCTGATAATCTGCTATCAATTGATAACAGGTGTGTGGAAGCTTGGAAACATCTAAAACATGCAGGGCAATGTGCCTTGAGGATCTACGGAAGAGGATTAGGGCCACTTGAAAAAAAAAAAGTTAACTGATTTTTAAATTTTAGTTCAGTTTAGTATGGGGGAAAAGGTCAGAATTCTGACTTTAATCTCAGAATTCTGACTTTTTTCTCAGAATTCAGATTTTTTTTCTCAGAATTCTGACTTTAATCTCAGAATTCTGACTTTTTTCTCAAAATTCTGACTTTAATCTCAGAATTCTAACTTTTTTCTCAGAATACCGACTTTAATCTCAGAATTCTGACAGATAAAAAACATGTTAGCATCAAGCCATAGCCATGTCTGTTTTAGAGACTAGCTCTCTTGTTTTAATGACCTTCTGCTCCTCTATTAATGAGTGGACCCCTCAGTACGTAAAATGTTGCCTAATTCCGTCATTTTCCACCATGTGTCACTGGCCCTCACTCGCCCACATCTCTTCTTTCAGGGTGCCCATCTACATTAAAATCCAAAATTCTGAGATTAAAGTCAGAATTCTGAGAAAAAAGTCAGAATTCTGACTTTTTTTTCCCATACTAAATTGAAATAAAATTTTAAAATCAGTAAGCTTTTTTTTTTTTTTTTCCAGTGGCCCTAATCCTCTTCCATAAGGACCAGGGTTGAAAAACATTGATTTAGTTAATGGTATGAAGAGTATGGAGGACCAATGCTACCATAATTAAAAATAAATACAGAAATAACTAGAAAAAGCTGTTTCGGAGAAACATCAAAGTGGGAATGCTTTTGCTGAATGAAACAAGCTGAAATTAACTGCAGAACATATGAAAATGTGATAGGAAGTCATCAGAAACTTCAAACTGCAGAAAACAATTGAATTATCTGAAGATTTAGTAGGGTAGAATCATTTGGCAGTAAAATTGCAGAAACAGACTCATCTTAAAAGCTGCACAGCCAAACCATACATGATATCAAAAAATGTCTTGAATGTGGGCACTAGAAGGGTCTTAATATAATGTCTCCCAAGTTTCTAGAAAAATGTATAAAGAAATTTTGAAGGGGGGTTTACCTACTTTCCAGAAACATGTCAGGCGTGTTATGAATTAGCAGCAAACAGAAAAGCTTAATTCCTGTCCAGAAACAGAGCAGAATGAAGCCAAAGTTCACAACATAGGCTGAAAAGTATGAAATTAGCTGAAGTAGAAAAGAAATTACAAAGAAAAACTTTAATCTTATCTGGTTGAAGAAAAAATTAGTAGCTTAAGGATGGGAAGTAAAATGTTGAGGACGATGGTATTGAATAAGTATTAACATTTTGAAATCATATGTGGAAATGTCAAGACTTGGCAAAACAATTTGAAATTATTTAAAATGTGTCGGTTGATCAGCATAAAGAAAACAGTGTCATCCTTAGAGGATTGAAAATCTACAAACCTTTGTGTAAGACTGACCATGAGAAGCAGAGGAAGGACAGAAAGAGAAGCTTATAGAAAGAGAGCTAATACCACTTAAGGAGCTGAATTTATAAAAAAAATTGAACCTGCATGTTACGAGCCGCTGTGGTAATGAAAGCACCATTGGCAGGCTTAGGCTGCATGTTACGAGGTTAGCAGATGCTTTATTACAGTATAAATCTTAGAACCTGATTAAGAAATATGCACTGAGGTATGTGGTCCACAGGCCTTGGTAGTGTAATTTGAAGAAATTGGTTGAGTTTGGGTCATAGCTACAAGCCATACGGCACAATGAATGAGTGTGCGTAAGGAAGAGGCTTTTATTTTGTAGGTTCCCTTTAGTCTTATTTTGAAAGTCTATCATGGATGTGTGTCAAGGGAAGGGTCATGCCCAGCAGTGATATAGAATCCATTTCCAAATATGAAATCACTGGTTTTCCATGTTATTGAGTGAATAGATGCTGTATTAGAGCGTAAATGGGAGACTTTTATTGTGAAATTTGCTCTGGGGTATGTTTTGAAAAGGTCCCTAGAGTGTAATAGAAACAAGCTGGTAGAGTTTGGGTCATAATGCAGAGCCATTTGCATCAATTAATACGTGAGTATAATATAGAGGCTTTTACTGTGTAGGGTCACTGGAGTCTTATTTTGAAAGTCTAGCAGGGTTGTGTATTGTGAAAAGGATCAGACCCAGCAGTGATACTTGATGACTTTCCAATCGTTAAATCACTCTTTCCCCTGTTATTAGGGCAGTAGATGAAGTAGCAATGGGAGGCTTTTATTTTGAAATTTTCTGTGGGGTGTGTTTTGAAAACCACCTAGAGTCTCAGTTTTAAAAAAAGTGGTTGAGTTTGGGTCATAATGTTGAGCCATATGCTGGGAAAAAAATATGAGTTTAATGTAGGGGCTTTTATTTTGAAGGGTCCCCAGAGTCTTATTTTGACAGTCTATCAGGGTTGCGTGTGAAGGGAAGGGTCATGGCCAGTAGTCATATTGTATCCACTTCCTAATGTTAAATCAGTGTTGTCACCCTCCATTAGATTAAAATGTGCTGTTTAAAGTGGCAGAGGTAAAATCCCTTTGAAGCTCGGTTACCTTGACAACGCTTAACGAGCCTGTCAGTGAAAGAGAGAAACACGCTTCACTTTCGTTCCTTTCCTCTCAGGCTTTTTTGAATGGGATTATCAGCTCCGAACAAACGAGTGCTGAAGACAAACCGTAAATGGTATCTAAAAAATTCTTTCAGTCTAAGTGACAGCTATCCTTTGTCTCCAATTGGGATAACTTTTATGGCTGTAGCTCATTCACAGCCTTAATGGGAAGGAGAAATATAAAGGTTTGTAAATCCTGCTGGTGTCATTAAATAACATGGAGTTCCATGGTAGAGGTGAGCTGTCAAAAGCAAAACTTTCCCTCCGAACAAACGAGTGGTGAGCCAAAACCGTAAAAGGTATTCAAAAAATTATTTAACTGTGGACATCAGCCATCCTTCAGCTTCGACTGTGCCAACTCTCATGTTTCTACTAAAAACTATTTGGCCACGGTGACGATGTAAAAATGTGCATTTTCTGAGTTTGAGGATTTTTCTCAGAATCAACGTTTTCCTATGCACGAACAAGTTAGCTAAACAGCTAAACCATAAATGATATTGAAGAAATTCCTTCAATGTGAGTGCTAGAAGGTTCTGAAGATGTTCTATACCAAGTTTCCTGTTAGTACATCAAATAGTTAAGAAATGGGAGCGATACGAAAATATGTATCGTTTTGGATTTTGTCTGTGATCTTTGGAAAGTCTCTCATTGGATTTCTATTGGGGAAGTGTGGACTTCTTCGTGGTCTGGACCAAACTGTCGGAAAACTGTAAATGCCACACAAATGAGGGTTAGATTTCCTGAATCCTGACAAAAATACCTACATTTTGATGTATAATTTATTTTAATTGAGTGAAAAATGAGGGAGTGAGAAGAATTTGTTCTGAAAAACCAGACCAGCTCAAAAGCTAGAGCACGCACTCTAGCAGTTGAAGAATTCCGTCCATAGACTTCCATTATAAATCTGAAAATCTTAAAATTTTCTTTTAAAGTTTGAAGCTTCACTGAAGCAAAACTGTAAAAGTTAGCAAAAAGCTGAGTTAAACAGTAATAGCAGAAAGATACAGAAACATTTTAAAAGTTGAATGGTGTTTCTAGCTGAAAGTATGCTGAAGTAGTTAAAGGTCGAAGATGATAAAGTTGTATCTGAATTTTGCTGAAATCTAAGAATTCTACATGCATTTCAATGGGACAAAAAAAACGCAGAAAAAGCAGAATATTGCGAAAACTATAAAAAATATCTTTACCAAAAGACATAGCACAATTCTCCTGAACAAGCTGAACGTTTTGATACCAAAATTGTTGAAATCGGTTGAAAACTGCGGGACTAGTTAGAGTCAGAAAAATTTGAAGTGAACAACAATAAGTGGGAATGCATAAGCATTCCCACTTGAATATAAATGCTCCAAAAATAAATAAGCATGCAATAATTGCCCCTCAAAAATACAGTAAATAAATAAATGTAGGTAGAATTTAAATTATTCAGGGAGATATAAATGTATATATCTCTTTTAATTAGCTTCTTTCTTTTTTCGTCTTTGTAATAATTACCTTATTTATTTATTGTCTATTATAATCTTCAACTTTATCTATTTATTACTTAATTTTTGTATTATTTATTTATGTTCATGTGGTAATATTTTTGTCTGTATTATTCTGTCTTTGTATTTTTTTTACCCTATTTATTTCTTCCATGCTATTTATTTCTGCCTGTCGTTTTTACATTTCTGTATGCATTTCTGCCTCATTATGCAAATGAGGAAGGGTTGTGTCTTAGAGGGTCAACTTCTGCCCATTGGTTGGCGGCTCATCTTCTTCTCACAGAGCTCAGAGTATTAAGTTAAAAGTTCTCTTTTCTGTTGCTGTTGTTCAATAAAAGTACATTTTAAGATCATTTGAGGCGAGAATAATATACATTTAAGCGTCACTATATGGCCCATTTACCGATTTTTATGCATAATTTAAAAGAAAATGTTCCGAAGTTAAGCGGACCATGGCAACCAGCGGCGCTCTGAGGGTAACGGCAGCCACGTATAACCACAGCCCGTCTGCAGCGGCCCTCTCTCGGCATAGCCGTGTGTGAAGGACCGCTGGCTATGATGCCGTTTATTTATTTAGTGTTTTTTTGTTTGTTTTATTTGGCAAAATGTTCATTTGCGCTGCTCAGTTGCGCAGTGGGTAGCACTGCTGCCTTGCAGCAAGAAGGTTCTGGGTTCGATTCAGACAAGTCGAGCATGTGGTGACCAGTGTTGGGCACGTTACTTTGAAAAAGTAATTAGTTATAGTTATTAGTTACTTCTCCCAAAAAGTAACTGAGTTACTCCACAATAAAAGTAACTAGTTACTAGTAAAATAACTATTGCGTTTCTCGCCCCCGTAAGCCTCACCACCGGCCCCCACCTTCTCGCCGTGTGTTTCCAAAGCCAGCTGAATAGAGCGGACGACAAAGACAAGAACCTGCAGAGAGTTTTGCATTTATTGCAACTCAACGTAAATGACATCAGGGGGGAACGCCATGTGACGTTTTTTAACAGGGCATTCAGATCTGGCAAGTATATGAAATTAATAACCGGGGATGTCTAATTCTGAAATCCTGTGTGTTTGGGTTGTTATAGATACCGCAACATCTATCTATCTATCCATCTATCTATCTAGATGTATACTCTGTGTGTGACATAAAATATGGATCTCCATCCCTGCCACAAAGGCCATCAAATAATGTTTAAAATAGAAAATACAGTAGGTTGAAAAGGCAGAGTATCCATCCATCCATCCATCCATCCATCCATCCATCTTTCTCCCTTTCTCCATATAGGCTATCATTTGATCATTCACGCTCTCCATAGTTCTCCTGTGGCGCGAGCACAGGGCGACTGTTGCGCGCCTTTAGCGAGCATGCGCGTTTCCTGTCGCTTGCGCGGTGACTCGTGCCGCCTGCGCTGTGCGGAGATGCAGGGGAACTCGTATGTGATTGGGAAACGCAGCTCGACATAACACCAGTATTTCCATCTGGAAAACGCAGTTTTGCTGCTGGAGTCCTCCTCACTCTCCATCTCTCTGTGTGTGCTGTACGTGAACACCAACCAGCAGAAACACCCACCTGCCCAACTGACAGACTGAATCTCACTATACATCAGCCAATCTCATCCTCCCCTCTCTCATAACAAGGCGCGCACGAGTTCTATCATGAAAAAAGGTTAATTGTGCGACCTGAGTAACGCGCATTAACGGGGTGTCTGCAATGCTAACTGCGTTATACCGTAGTTACTGTCAAAGTAATTAGTTAGATCACTCGTTACTAAAACAAGGTAACAGCGTTAGTAACGCCGTTACTTTCAACGCCGTAGGTCCCATCGCTGGTGGTAATGTCATCAGTACGCTTCTTTTCCAATTGACCCAGATTTATGCTGCGTGCTCCCGTTCTCCCCAAGTCCAGACTTTCCTGGGTTCTTCTCAAGAACATACTTGGCGAGGACACAAGTCCGTACTCGCGTTCTTATGATTTGAGAAACGGCCGCTGACTTCAAACGGGACTTTAGACTCTCCTCTCCTCCTGTAGATTTGACCGATGCAGTAAAATGCTGACCAACCAAGTTGGTTGAGCCCTTAAGACACACCCTTCATCCTTTGCATAATGAGGCAGAAATGCATACAGAAATGTAAAAACGTCAGGCAGAAATAAATAAGGTAAAAAAAATACCAAAGAATAATACAGACAAAAATATTACCACATGCATATAAATAAAGAGTTAAAAAAAAAAGTAATAAATAAATAAAATTGAAGATTATAATAGACAATAAATAAATAAGGTAATTATTACAAAGGTGAATAAATAAAAAAGCTAATTAAAAGAAATATGTACATTTATGTCTCACTGTATAATCTAATTTCTGCCTACATTTATTTATTTATTTATTGTATTTTTGGGAGCAATTAATTGTATGCTTATTTATTTATTAAGCATCTATTTATTTCTGTATTTATTTTTAATTATGGCAGGATTGGTTCTCTATAGAAGTAGTTTATCTGCCAATAAGTGGCCTCTGCTGGCAGCGGCCACCATCAGCCACTCCGGTGGCATATTGGCAGCGCCCACTACGCAGCCACTATGATGACAGTCCGGCTGTCCTGCCAGTAGGCTGCCTGCCCAAGCAACTCTCAGGTTTATTGACACCGTTTTTAGGGGCTGCAGAGGCCGGTTTTCATTAAATAACTTATTTTATTTTTTATTTATTCTTCTTGCAGCATTTGCTGGGGTACATTTTGAAAAATAAATCTCAAATGTAAGTAAAAGGATGAGCAGTCTTGAAGAAGAAAATTAAAATGGAAATGGGATGATTGATTACTAATTTTATTTATGGGTCAAGTATTGAAGCCACATTCTTAAAATAAAAAAGCATTTCTGGAAATTATTTTTCATTTTCAAATGTTACATCTCAAATTGAATTTTGGTATGTATTTGTTGGGGTACATTTTGAAAAATAAATCTCAAATGTCTTTTTCTTTTTCATTTTAATTGGGTAAAAGGATGAGCAGTCTTGAAGAAGAAAAAAAATGCAAACAGGATGATTGAATACTAATTTCATTTATGAGTCAAACAATGTAGCCACATTCTTAAAATGAAAAGGCATTTCTGGAAATGCTTTTTCATGTTCAAAATTTACATTTCAAATTGAATTTTGGTATGTATTTGCTTGGGTACATTTTGAAAAATAAATTTAAAATGTCTTTTTTTTTTCATTTTAATTAAGTAAAAGGATGAGCAGTCTTGAAGAAGAAAATTGAAATGCAAACAGGATTATTGATTACTAATTTCATTTATGAGTCAAACAATGCAGCCACATTCTTAAAATGAGAAAGCATTTCTGAAAATGCCTTTTCATTTGAAATATGGTAACCATTTGCTTCCATAGATAAGATTTAGATTTGGACCCTGATTGGGCCTCTAGCCTGCAAGTCTAGGTGGACGTCTGTATCTTTGTAGCAGCATTAAGGCTAGACGGTAGTCACCTTATGATATTTTGGGGCACTATTGTGTTAACATGAAATCAACAGTACTAGCTGTAAAGGTGTGAATCCATGCTAAAGTAATCAGAGCCCAAGAATCACAAACACTACTCTAGAAAAAAAAAGAATAATAAATCAGCCTTTTCAGGACACCACTTACATAAAGGAAGTGTGATTTATATTATTAAACATCCCACAGTAACCACATTCAATCATATTCTTCAAATTTGAAAAATAAAATTTTGCCTTTTTTATCAGTAATTTTTATTTACAGTTCAGATAATGAATCAAAATTATTTAAATTAGAATAATCTTTTTTTTATAATGAGTTCAACAGTTCTCTGCAAGAAGTTGGGACATTATTTTATAACCAGTTTCTGCTTTTAACTTTTGCACAACCGTTTTTTTTATGCATCCACTATACAAAATACCTATAAAGTACATTTATAATGTGAGAAAACTTCATGGTGTATGAATACTTTTGCAAGGCCCGTTATCAAAAAGTGCTGCAAGTGTATAAAAACATTTCACTCTCTTCAGATCTGGAATTTTATTATTGTTCACCAGCTAAAATAAAATCAGCAGAACAATCCATATACAGGCACTGATTGGCATAGAAATGTGTCAGAGTTTTAATGTGAGCCCATACAACAGAGATGTCTAAAAACAGACAAAATGATCAATATAAATATACTTTAAATTCTTTTTTTTATTATCATTTTGAGTGCTATCTACCCCTGAATACTGAAAAAAAGTTGTGTTTTATACATCCAGGTAAAAGCAGCTTGGCACTATACAGGTGTCAGGAAAGAACATGCAAAGAAATGGTGTTAAAGTGGTTTAAGGCAGTACTGCATGTTTATAGAGCTTTAGCTTTATGGAGATATACTGGAAGATATGGATGGGTTCGGAAAGTAAATAGAAAAATAAATGGTACGATCCGTGCTGCATTAGGAGAGCTACTCTGAAACCTTTCACAGCAGCCAGTCATGAGTGAAGACTTTACATTTCATATACACCTCCAACAAAAAGAATCCATCCTCTTTCAAGTGTGTCGCGTTTTCCATCGCTCCCTCTCATCCCACCTGCTCTTCCACCTACATTCTGCCCTCTGAACCTGGAAACCTTCATTATACCAAAACTTTCTTCCTTCAGCCACAACAGAAGACCAACAGTTAAAGTCTGTGTTTCAGCTGGCAGCACCACAGCATGCAGAGTGAATCTGTGTTGCGTTTTTCTATATCTTTACAGAATTAAGAGGCACTTTAACTCTTTTCTCATTAAAAGCACTTCAATCACGTTCCGTGTCACCTTAATGAGTTTCTCTACTATAAAGGGTTTATGCACAGCTGAACCCTCCCTCCTCAGAGTTCAGTCTTTGCTCCTGGATGTCTGTATTTATCTAGCGGGAGGGGGGGCAGCCTTAAGGGTGGGGTTTTTCTGGTTTGGAGTCAAAAATCTCCACGGCCTTTTTTCACAGGTCGTCACTTTCCACCAGGCCTCCGGCGGGCAGTGGGCTGGAGTCGGGAAAGAAGGCCGCCTTCACGTCCAGCCCTCTCTCCGTCAGCGCGGCGTAGCGGCTGGCTGAGGGACGGACCTTCTTGGGCTTCGGGAGGTTTGGCTGCTGCCACTGAGCTGAGGAGATAACGGAGAGTTAGATGCTGAGGAAGAAAATGTCGGTAGTGGTAGAGCGGCTGGGACGTACTGTGAACGTCGAGGCGTGCGGTGCTGGAGACGATGCCGGCGTCGTTCTTGGCAGACACGGTGTACCAGCCTGCATCTTCCTTCAAAGCTGGCTGGATGATCATACACAGGTAGCCGCAGTTGTCCTGGTGCATGCTGGGAAAGAGCATCACTGTTACCTTTGAACATGTCATTTCAGCACAATGGAGGGAAACACTTAAAGGTATAGGAGACCAGGTGGATCATCTCAATAAGTGGTCCTGCTAATCCAATCATTCTGGTGATATGTTTGCGTAAGGCTGTCCTACATGCTCGTCCCGTTAGTCATGATTTTCTGCACATGCGCACTTTCAGGCTATGGTGAGCTATGGTTTCCGACATTCATAGAAGCTCACCTTTCTCACCACGGTTCTTTGAAAATGGCCGATGGTGGTAAGAGAATAAGTATATATGAAGTGTATGAGAAGAAAAGAAAGGCCTCAGAAGAGGCAGATATATCCCATAATGCTTTGTACGGAGAGCCCTCCTCGCAAAGCATTATGGGATTTGCTGTCACAGCAGCCCACTGTCAATACCCGACAGCAGCGACTAATAACAAAGATGTCACAGGCACCGCGCAGTGCAGGAGGAGTTACGTGACTAACGGAGCAAAAAGCAGTGATCATCAGTCTGAACGGTCAGTTAACTAAGTTTGCTTTAAAGTCCACTATATAGCTGTATGTGCACACTGAGCTTGTATGAGCAATGAGAGCAGCACATTTTAAACAGGTCATGCACAAGGAGAAATGGGCTAGTGCACGCTCTTGCACATGCATTTTTTTTAAGTAGAGGGGGCGGGTCCCTCCACAATACCTTTAAGTGGATTTATTTTTTAAACGACAACATTTCTGAAGTGTACAATGCATTAATTTTCAGCCCCTTTAACAACGACAGCACCTAATAAGATCCAGAGCATCAAGCTGCAATCAGTGTCCAGCTTCATGACAATAAAGCGATGAAAGTTATCCTGTTTGCAGTTTGCTCAACAAAAAAGGTTAAAATTTGATTGGTTGAACAGAGCATCCCCACATGATCAGAGACAAGGTAGTAGGTCAAAGTTTAAACATATTTAACACCAAAGGGTTTCACTTTACTAAACACATTTCATATTCCAGTGACTTCCACCTGGTCCAAATATCAGCTACAGAAAGGATCAAAACGCAAGAGCTCCAGAAGTGAACCTGATTCTATCTGTGTTGTGAGTGAAGGACTCATTCTCCCTCTTCCAGAAGATCTGTGGGTGAGGAACGCCTGTGACACGGCACTCCAGTCGCACAGGGTGACCCTCTGCCACACTCGTGTTCTGCAGCTTCTCCACGAACGAAGGCGCCTTGTGCATTTCTTTGGCTGTTGAGAGACACATAACCGAGGTTGACTTTTAAGGTATTAATCACACCCACAGACTCCGCCTCCCCTGTGCAGCCCTTTCATTTACCCGCTACGATGAGCTCCAGGTTAAAGGAGTTCTGGCCGGCCCTGTTGCTGGCGATGCACGTGTAGATGCCGGCGTCACGGCTCGTCACGGGCTCTATGACCAGAGAGTGCACGCCGTTCTCCCTCACCAGCATCTTGTGGGAAGAGTCAGGGCGGATGGTCTGTCCGTTCAGCTGCCAGATGAGGTCAGGGGTGGGCAGGCCGCTCACCTGCAGGTGGAAGAAGGTGTAAAAACATCACCTCATCACGCTGCTGTGAATCTTGAGCAGAATATTCTCATGCACTCTATGCTCATTTTTCTTATATAGCGAGTTACTTGTGGGCCTATTTTTATTTTATTACAGCAATAAGCTTTAAGTCGTTTGAAAATTCTGCAAGATTAGGTGAAAACAGAGAGATGATTGTAAGCAGTATAACTGCCCTCAATCCCTTTGTTTATTCTTAGCTGTTTTCTTTCTGGAATCCAAGGAGAAAAGGGAAATGTTTCCTTGGCATTGCTGACACGGAGCCTCCCTCAGAGCAGTCCAGACATTAAATTAAAGGGCGGATCTGCAAAAGCTTTCTGTATTACTATGATTAACATATCCCTTTTGGTTTGGACTTTTTTTGTTCTCTTTAGTCTTTCTAAGTTTCTTAAGAGGATCCTTCGTTTACTATAGAAAGCTGGATTATATGATCCTAAACCCCATGCAGACTGGGTTAAATTAATGGTCCCGGGTTTGTTTTATTGGTACTCTGTTCCTTTTCCAGACAATATTAAGCACTAAAGTAAAAACTAGGTAAGGGATTTGTTTTTTTTATTATTGAAACATAATCAGTCCCTTCAGATAAGAGCAGGATGGTGGTATAAGAATAAACTGCAGCTGGACCTAGGCTTAGAAATAACACGCTGACCAGTAGAACTCCCATAGCATACGGTTTATATTAGAAGCAACTGATCTGACCTTCTCTCCTGGAACCGGGATTATGTTCTTACCTTGCAATCCATCCGGCAAAGGCGGCCCTCCTGGACGATGAGGTCACCAGGCGCCTGCAGGAAGTGTGGGCGGAAATGGCGCTCTTGGATGTTGTCATTCTCATCACCGCTGTCTCTAGATCTGGACCGGGGCCTGACAGAGAGAGACAACGCAGAGAGTTATTAGATGAGATTTTTTTGTTTGTCTTCAAGCCATAAGGGGCATAAAGCTTCCTTTTTGGGAGAATTTAAAACTCAAAAGTTCTGACTCTATTTGGGAGTCATCATCAAACGTCACCTACTTCATACAAGACAGTTAGATGGCGGATTTATGTTTGTGAATTTCTGAGCTTGGCTGAATACGAGGAGTGATGTCAGCTTTCAGTTTGCAATACAGCAGAAACTGGCAGGGAACTTCACGTTGCTCTTCAACATTTACACAAGTCATAACATCCAAAATATCAGCTAAATATTTCCTTAACAAAATGCACATTTGTTAGATGTTATTTTTTAATTGAACCTGGATTTTTGTTAAACACGAACAGAGATGCTGCAGATCGGCAGAGGAAGCCCCATTAAGAAAACCTTCTCCCCAAAATGTCAGATTAATTGTTTAATTCAATTAAAGGAGGAATAGATGTGAATAAGAACAGCTCTATTGAGAATGTTACCCTGAAGAAATAAATGATGTGTACAAAGAGAATATGACAGATTAAAACTATTGAATTGATTGAGTTTTATTTGGTTAATAGAAATTGAAATGTTTTTTTGTTTCAACTTGTGTGAACAGACTCAAAGACTTTTCCTTCTTGTTCATTTTACCAACTTTCTAATTAAACATTCAAACTTGACAAAAAACTGAGCTCATAACTTAGGCTGCAACTTTTTAAAGACGGAATTTGGATCTTTTCTTTGAAAAGTAAGACCAGAAATTTAACATTAAAGAGGAATGCTAAATTTTAATCATATGTTGCCCTTCTCTTCTTTAAATTCTCATAATCAAAATATTTCCTCCTCCTCTTGATGATGATTATGTTGTCCTCAGATTTACTGTCTTCCTTGCATCTTGTGCTTCCCTTTGTATCGTATATTTGATCAAATCTGAGCTTTAAAACCTGTTTTCTTTGAAAGAACTGGGTAACTTGGAAGTTTATTGAATATAAAGAAAACGCAAAATAAGCAGAACACATTACATAAAGGCATGATCCACGAAATAACATAGTTAATGAAGGAGAACTGGAAATGTCTGAAAGAAACGGTTCCTTTCATGACAGAACGCTTATTTACGCCTCTTTCTGTTTGTGATCTTTGGACCCACAGGTGTTTCTCTGAATGCTTCCTGCAACAACAGTGACCTCACCATCACACCTGCATCCTAACCAGGGCTCTACACAAAAAGCAGTGTCAGACACTGATTATCTCGATTTCTCTGCTCGCTCAGAACAACCCGGAGCTGTTGTCTAATCGGGGCGTGTTCACAGTGATAACAGCTCACAGGTGGTTTTTCTGTGGCGGTCTTCACTATCTGGGCTCATATGAGCACACACTGTGTATACAAGGTCAGGACAAACATGTGCTCCCTTCCCTCTCATTAACACTGAGCTTTTCTTCTTTGAATGAGCAGTTTAAACAAAGAACAGAGTGTGATTTCAGCCCATGGCAAACACTTGTGTAAATATCCACAGGAGCCTTTTCTGCTCTGAATCTGTGCAGCAATGTGAGGAGCGGCATGCAGAAGTCATGCAGATGGTGGGCAGCCAGCTTGGCACGTGCCATCCAGCAGCTGGATGTCTGATTGTTACTTTTAATAGAAGTGTTTTTGTTTTTTCCCTTTTGAATCTTGATTCCTGTGTTTACCTTTTCTAAAACGTTGTGTTCTTTTCTTTCTTTTTATAATCAATAAACAAACTCATGTAGGAGGTTATGGGTACAGGGGACGGCACAAAACTAGGTAAAACACCCGGCTTGTTTGGTCTCAGAATGGGGGTCCTCACCTGCGCATGTGTCCAGGAGCCATTCGTGGGCTGCGGCCTCGTTGATTCACCGCCTGGACCATCATCCTGCCGGTGCAGCTCACCCTGCCCTGTGATGGGAGGACAAACAGAGAGGCGGTGTATGAACTGCTGAGTGGCAGTCAGACAATAAGCAGGAAATTAGATGTGTCTGATACAGCTGCTAAATGCCGCTCCACAGCCTGTCGGACGTGAACTTTTCACCCCTCTGAGGGTGTGAGTGAGTTCCTGCTCCATTCAACGCCTTTTTCCTGAGCAAGGCCGGAGGGCATTATCTGCAGCCTCCCAGCTACATGTCTGCGTGTGCTTTTTCTTTTTCTCTTACGTCTGGGTTTGCGGCCAGGATGGTGTAATTTCCGTCATCATCCAGAGAGGCTGCCGCTGTGTGCAGAGAACAGGTACCGTCCGGATCACGGCTGATCCTGTAGTGTTCGCTCCGCTTGGAGATCTGCTTGCCATCTTTAAACCAGTATACCTGTGGTGGAAAAGATGGAAAACATATTCTAAATGACCAGACACTGATTTAAAAATGTGTTGATTACTTTAAAAAACACAATGGCACAAGAAAATAATGATTAGGCTTCTGAGTGTTACAGCAAAATGATTTTTCTCCTATTATAACAGACTGCATATCAACTCCTTGCATCATCAACTTCCCAATTAATTCAGGACTAGAATTTGCATTGCAACAGTATCGGCCTCTCAGGAACAGAATATTATGAAAACATAAATTTTTTTTCACAGTACTAATGGCTCATTTTTATGAAAAGTAGGCGGACAGGTAAGGGGGAGAGACATGCAGGAAAGGACCACAGGCTGGATTTGAACCCGGGTCAGCCTCCATAAATGGGTCTAGTGCGCTAGCCACTGCGACACCAAAGCACACCCAAAGCTTATCTTAATGCAATTTGAGCATAATAGCTCACAGCTCATAAAACCTCAATTATTTAATTTTGAGGAAATATTAGAATATCAAGCAATCTTTGTTTAATGGAGCCTAGGCAGAAGTTCAACTGAAGAAACTTGTTGCTTTCCTTCATCCACCTGCGACACAGCCAATCAGCTTTGAACCACACCTCCACGAAAGCCAATCAACATCCAAAGTTCATCTTAAAAGGCCTCAGATACGCACTGTCTGGTCCTGTGCGCAGGCGGTGGTTGCTTTGTGTGACTTCATTCAGATGACACCGTGTGAACCTACCTCCATCTCCTCCTCCAACATCGTAGCTATAGCTTCATCAGAGTGTCATTTCTCCTGGACTCTGACTGCTTTTCCTGTCTCATCTTAACCGGTCCAGCAGAAGACCGCCATTTTTAGCCTGGTTCTGCCAGAGGTTTCTTCCCAACAGGGAGTTTTTCCTCTCCACTGTCGCTCCAAGCTTGCTCATCATGGACAGGTTTTCTCAACCTGTGTTATCCAATTGGACTTCCATCTTCCAGGTCCCTGAGTGAAGCTCTAGTATCAGCTTATGCAGTCCACTGGATCTCCCCATAAAGCTCAGCAGACCGTCTCACTAACCAGCAGTCTACAGACTGACCAACTTCATCTATCTCCACTCCACCACCAGTTTCAGGCCTGGGGGAAAACAGCCCTGTTCTTTACTCCTGTTCATGCCTATCAATCAAACTCAGCGCCATGTTTCCTACGGAGGTCTGAGTGCCAAAGACAATGTAATTGTATCAATAAATTCCTCCCAATTGTCTTTTCTCTTTGTGTGAGTTTTGGAAATATAAATATTTTTGACTAATTTGAATAATTGATGGCTACCTTTGGTTTGGGGTCTC
Organism: Cyprinodon tularosa; assembly: GCF_016077235.1. Classification (NCBI taxonomy): domain Eukaryota; kingdom Metazoa; phylum Chordata; class Actinopteri; order Cyprinodontiformes; family Cyprinodontidae; genus Cyprinodon; species Cyprinodon tularosa. The sequence continues at coordinate 22,101 of NW_024039164.1, forward strand.
CAAGGACCTTGCAGGAGAATGTGACTGGCATGCCCTCAAACACTTTGCAGTGTTTAAGCTTCCTGTCGAAGGAAGGCGCCACCCCCTGGCCGGCAGAGTCTTCATCGTGCTGAACATCTTCATCCGACTCCTCCACCGGGGAACGCTCCAGGCGGAATTCAATCTCGCTGATGAGGCGCTGCTCAAAGCTGGACACTTTGTACTCCTGAATGCAACAGAAAGACAGAATCAAAAGAAGCCTGAAGGCAACTAAGCCTAACCAGAGAGAGAGAGAGAGTACCTGAAAAGCAAACTGAACAGCATGCAGGGAGCTAAAACCAAGGTTTACGTATACTCCACCGCCCCCACATGACCCACACCGGTTTGACAACCAACTCCATCAATCCCTCATCGCTCTGCAGAGCAGTGAGGAACATCTGCAGAATAGCTCAATGTGATGACACATCCCTCTGATAATGACAGGCCTTGGGCACAGCTGCAGAGAAGCATTAATCCTGCTTAGACAGCTCGGGTGGGGGTGCTTTTAGATATGTGATCACACTGAGTGACGCTTCTTTTCTGAAAGCTGCATCAAATAATACTAAATGTTTATGTATTTTGCAGATTGTGGTAATTTTATGTGATAAACCGACACAAAACTGCATAATAATGAACTGGATGGAAAACGATCTAAATATGTTTTTTAGAAATAACAAATCTTGAAAGTGTGGAGCGCATTCATGTTCAGCCCCCCTTAAGCAGAACAACATCTTAATAGTGTTACATCTTCTTCTTGACATCCTCGCATGTCAAGAAGAACCGATCTGTTCCCTCTTTTTGCAAAAAGCTCAAGCTTTGTCATAATGTTTGATCTGAACAATGATTTTCAGCTCTTTCAAAAGACTCAGTTAAACACAAGACAAGTTTTCTTTTATAAATGCTGTTATTTTTACCTCCATCTTTCTTTCCATTAACTTGAACCCCCTGTCATGTCCCTCAGCATGATGCTGCCAGCCCTATGTTTCACAGTGGGCATGGCATGTTCAGGGGGATATGCAGTGTTTGTTTTCCAGCACAAACATTATGTTACATGAATGCTAAAAACTCTGGAGCCCTCTATTCCATATCAGCTGCATCTCCTTAATGAAACTAAAGATTTAAATGTTAACATTTATTTTAACATTGAATGTTAAAATGGGCCTCTTGGTTGTCTCTAGTTCATTCCTGTATTGCTCTAAAACTATTAGATGCTTCATCTGCTGTGTTCCTTGATGCTACATCTTCACTGATGTTCTCTATCAAACCTCTAAAGCCTTCACAGAACAGCTGGTTTTCCAAATGAGATGAAATTGTAGAGGCTATTTAATAAAAGGTGCCTCATGAAGGCAACTGGGAGCTGAAGATAAAGGCAAAATTGGATGTTTTGGTGTCACATAAAATCCCAGTGAAATTATTGTTCTAATGTGAAAAAAAGTGAACAAGTGCAATTGTTGCAGAACCCTGTGGGGAGAACTCACATTTGGTTGGCTAACCTTATTCTCAAAGCTGCTATGAGCGTCTTTGTGTCGTTTTAATGTGCAAATACCAACAGAGTGGATTAAATAATAAAGGAGAAGGTTGAAATAACCTTTTGAGGATACCAATCTGTATCAGCTGACATGTCTTCCTGTTGGGAGAAACAAAAATGTTTTGGTTCAGTGACTTCAGTTCTGAGAGGAACGGGCGGTTGTGGTCGTGATCTAGCAGAACGCATCAGTGCTGATTATTTAAACAATCCAGTTGCTCTCCATGCAGGGGGAAAAAAAAGGTAGAAGGAAAACGGAAAAGTGCATTAGTTTTGACGGATGTGCGCTGCCGTGATGTTTACAAGCGGTCTGTATCCAGTCAACCTTCTGTTTACTGCTGAATGCCAGTAGGGAGTCCACATCTGACTGTGTTTAGTGGTTCTACCTTTCTTTGGTACAAATATAGGCTTTTCTTAGGTTGACACTGCTGCCAAAGAACAGTTCATCTTTGAAATGCAAATCCAACTTCGGTAAGATTTGCTATTTCTGTACACTTCAACAGAACTACTTGTTGGCTCAGAATAAGACAAACAGCCACATTGGCTTTAGCTGGATGTTACTCTGGAGATTGCTTGCAGCAACAGCGGTTTGAATAAACAGAGATTTTTATGGAGGCCCCTGGAGGACCTCTGCAGTGTTTACACCGTGCTTTCTCAACGTGCTTTTCAGGAGTGTTTACAGTTAACCAGGGTGGGGCTGAGTGACAACCTGGTGATCAGGAGATAGAAATGGCATCAGAAAAGGGTTGGTGTCATATTCTGTACATGCAACAGAGTGAGAAAAGCCCCTTTTTTGGGGGGTTGTGATGGGGAAATCTTTCCATGCCTGTGTGGTATTCCCCTCCTGGGGCCAGATGCATAAACAAACGTTCACAGGGTCTGCCTGATGTTTACAGTGTTTTTTTTTTCTTTTAAATTTGTGTAGAAGTATAGAAATGTTCCAAATGGAAAGAGTATTTAGAAATTGATGTTAATTTTCAGTCACATTTCTCACTGAAAGATTTTCCTAAACAGCGACTCAGAACTGGTTTGGTTCTCAAGTTGAATAAAGATCGCAGATACGTTTTTGTCTGTAGATGTTTTATGTCAACTCTGAGGTGCCATAAAAAAACTCCTAACCCCTTGAACTTTCTGCATTCCCTCACGTTAAAAACCAAGACCTCTATATTTTATGTAGGGATGTTGCATTAAAAAGACCAATACAAAAGAATAGGTACCGGTAATTAGAAAGTGGAAGAGCAATGATGCATTTTTCTAATTTGGAAAAAAATATCTGAAAAGTGTGGAATAACTTCTGATTTAAGAACTACCTTTTACCACAAATGTACTCTCTAACGTTAATATTGTTCGATCTAAGCAATGGTAGCTTGTAAATCTTTGCAGACTGACTGTTCTCCTGTCTCTGATTAAGAAAAGGATCATCACAGCATCATGCTGCCACCACCATGTTTTAATACTGATGGTGTGTTCAGGGGAGCATATCCTGGTTAAAGTTCCTAGGATGCTTTTCCCTCTAATTAAATGTAGGAAGGTTGTGCTTTGGAAGCCTTAGTCCTCGATGCATCTGACCTGGGTTCGAATCTGACCAGTGATCCTTTGCCGCATGTCTCTTCCCCTCTCTCATACCCCCTGTCCTGTCAGCCTACTGTCAAAAAAAATAAGCCACTAGCGCCATAAAAACAAAACAAAAAAGTATAATAATAAAAAAGGAAGAGAAGGCATTATTTTACATTCTACAGCCAATTATGTTTATTTTATTCCTACAAAATAGTCTGGCTTATAAAGATTTGCTGAAGTGTTTCCCTCATTCATGCTATTGTATGTAATGAACAAAAAGCATAGAGATATATACAGTATGCTTGAGAATGAACACATGCTTTAAAGTTAATAACTGTACTTTAACTCACTTTTAAGTGTTTCTTTGACAAGTTCCTTCTTTATGTGTTTTATTATAGAAATAAGTTAATAAAAACACATTACAAGGCTGAAGCATTTTTGTGTTGTGGTGTGATGTGTGAAGACAGTGAATGATTATCATTTCTGCATCTGGCCCCAGCAGTGTTGGTCCCCAAACGAATGGTATCTGTACCTGTGTAACTGGCTCCTCCTCTGTGTCCTGTGTGTTTAAAACTGTGGCAGCGTTGTCGGCCCCCAGGAGCCTGCGAGCCATCTTCTCTTCATAGGTTAACCTCTGGAAGCAGGGATTAATGAGGTCAGTGAGGGTTAGTAGCGTCAGTTGCACCAAACACACTTTTCCACACCGGCCTGGTGTTAAAATGGTTTATGTTTCTTTAAAGATGAATCCAACTGCAGCTGTAAAACTATGCTTAAATGAAACTGCCTTCTTAACACGCGTTAATCCATGTTAAAGATTGAACACGCTCCTTCTTAGATCAAACACACAGATAAAACACACCTGTTGACCGTTGCTTATGCGCTCGTCTTTAAAGCGCAGCTTTCTCTCTAAATCCTGAATGACGGCATCCTTGGAGCCCTGGATGTCCGAGTCAGAGACGATGCGAGGCGTCTTGGTGACCGAGGACTTCCTTGGAAAGACTTTGCTAAAAGAAAGACACAAATGCAAAAAATATATTTATGAAACTACATTCACTCGCACGCAGACACTCGTTATCTCGAAACTCTATTTCCTCCTGCTGCATCATTACCAGGATCCTCTCTCTCTTTCTCTAACCCTTATCTGGACATGTCCAGCTATTGCATTCCACCCCATATCTTCTTATCTCTCCACGAATGCAGCAGGAATGCCGGAGGAAGAGGGGGGAGAGTGAGTGAGGGGCTGATGAAAAATAACTGACAGACAAATTAAGGTGGAATGCCCATGACTGAAGAAATTAGATAACTTTCCCTTTTCAGCATGAAAGATGTGCCATCGGGACAGATTTTTATCAGTCAAGATCGAAATGAAAATGTCAAATCAGGCACAGACAGGGTTAGGCATATGTGCATGTAGGTCCAGTCTGGGGGGCGCTGTGGGAGATAGTGGGGGGAGCTGAGAAGGTTATTAGAAAGCTGCTACAGGACCAGGATCCTGCAGACACCGAGAGACACTTCACTTAATCTGCTGCAGTGCTGCAAGCTTCAACCAGAACATCTAAACAACCTGAACCACCAGACTGTTGCTAAATTTATGCATATTAATGAGTTTTCACATCTCTATCATTCTCTGACAAGCAGCATCTCATGTTCTGGGAGGTCATTTAATATCCAATGAAAAGAAGTATTAATTTAATTAAATACTGATTCGCATCATTACTTTTTATAGTCCTGGCAGCTTGAAGGAATAGTATTTGTGTTGTCTAAAACTTTAACAGTAAAATAGCTCCACAGAAAGTTAATTATATAAAAAAATGTTTTAGCTAAAAGGAAATTTATTTAAAATAAAAGATGCCTGGCTAAAGTGAATGGTTTCATTCAATCTCAGGAACGCAAACTTAATAATGTTCTTTTCTAGCAACAAAAAAAATGTCTTCAGATAGGATATTGTTGAGATACATATCTCATCATATGTGTGTGTTTTATTTTTTCCTGTTTACTTATGTCTTTTTTAGTCTTATGGTGAAATAAAATATCCACAGTGACATCATGAGGAAGGAACCAATAGTCCAATCTACAGAAATTCAGAGCAGGTTAGAAAACAAAAACTTTGTTGTTCATTAGTTCAATTAACTTGAAGCCTCCTAACAGTGGCTGGAAACAAACAGCGTTTCAGGAGGAACGTGTCTGACTAAAAGTCCAGCATGGCGTTGGTACTGTGGTGGTTTGGGGCAGTCTGCAGCTTCTGAACCTGAATGATATGCTGTCATTAATGGAGCTTTCATTTCTGCTGTCTGGCATAAAATACTGAAGAATAATATCTGTTTAGTTGTCTTCAACCTGAAGCTAAAGAGCTTTTCAGGGATGCAGCAGGAAAATAATCCAAAGTTTGTTAACAGAACCACATCTGATGGGTTTAAGACAAAGTTAGAGCGCAGGTTTTAGGGTACGCTCTGTTAAAATGTGGACTGAAATTCAAACGTGATGAACCCTAAAGCATGGCCGAATAAAAGATTGTTTTCCTCAGAGGCGGGTAAAACAGGAATTACACCAGATATAAGAAAGGACCATTTATGCTGCTAAGGAAAGTGTGTATAGTTATTAGGTCCAGGGAGTGATTACTTTTTCTTTTAAGGCCTGGTGGGTTTGAAAAGCTTTTTCTTTTATTTTAAGTTGTTTTTACAGATCTGAAAAACTTAAGTATTCCAGATCAGTATTTGAAATACCTAACTGCTTGTTTTGTAAGTATGCTGGAGTGCTTAGGAGTGCTGAATGAAGCACTCCTAAGCATCCAAATCTTCAGTTTCTGTTTGTAATCTGCTTCTCTGACTCCATCTCACAGGTACAACCTTTGCTCTCAGCTCTCCCTGATCTCTCTGGAGTTATTTCTGCGAGTTTGCATGTTTGGCCAAGAAAGAGCCAAAAAAGATCTGCAGAGGAGACATGCCTGCGATAAAAGGCTTCACTCAATATAAGACGGACCTGCAGGATTCAGAGAAGAGGAGCGTGTCGCCAGAGGACGCCTTAAATCTGGACACAAATTTCTTACCTTTCAGGTGGAAAAACCAAAACCAAAAAGTGATTTTCTTTTACTCTATTGCATATATAATATATTACAAATTTGATATTTAGATAAAAAAAAATAACAAGTTAAATTGGGTGCTCCTCTGGTTGCATATTTGACTCTAAAATTAAAGGCATGTGTGTTTTTTCACCGACTAGAACCCCCCAGAACCTTTCACTCTCAGGTCAGGTGGTTTATTTTCTTTCTGTTAAACCTTTGGTAAATGTTACCTTCTCTCTCACTGCTTTATCAGTTTTCTGCCGAATAAAAAACTGTAAACGTGTCATTTCCCATCCATCTACCCCTTCTCTGCCGTTTGGGTCAAACTGAACTCTGTTATTGGTTCATGCTGTGCAGAAATGTCTTGCATGTCCCATTGGGCACAATGCTTACCTCCAAAGAGAGCGTATAAATGAAGAGACTTACACAGTGCCGTTGCCTTTGGGGAGACCCAGGCTGTTGACTGTAGGGCTGCCAGGTGTGGAAGGTGAGGAGGGCAACACCGAGGACAGGAAGCTGGAGGCAGGAGATGGAGGCACTGAGGAGAACGGTGACGACATATCTGAGCTGGCTGGAGACATGGGGATGAGCGCAGGGGGAGGAGGTGGAGGAGGGGGGAAGTCCTGGGTGGAGCTGGATGGAGAGGACAGGTTGCTGGGGCTGAGGAAGGGAGGAGGAGGAGGAGGGAAGGAAGGAGAGGTTGGAGACTCTACGCTACCAGCCTTGGAGAAAGGGGGCAGGGGGACTCTGCTTAAAGGCTTGTGAGAGATGGGTGGAGACAAGGGGGAGGACAGGCTGGACCCAGAGGAACCGGAGGAGTTGGCCATGTAGCCCACCCCACCCGGGCTTTGAGCAGCAATGAACTGCTTGGGCCGAGCGTAGTTGAAGGTACTGGCCTGCATGGCTGTGCTGCTCTCCAACTCCTGGAAGGAGGGAGGAGGAGGGAGAGGAGGCGAGGGGGGAGCAGGTGGAGGTGCTTCCTGAAGCAGTTGCAAGGGTGGAGGCGGTGCTTCCTGGATGTGCTGCTGGTGCTGCTGCTGCTGTAGCCAGATGGCTGCCTCCTGCTGCTCCAACAGAATCTGGTCCTGCAGCTGCTTCAGTTGGGCCGCGTTCCTGAGAGGAAGAATCATGATCAGAACATACAGTCAGCTTCCTTTAATCCTCACCATCTTACAGTAGGTTGGTGGTGAGGGGGGATAACATGGTAACAGTTAAAAAATTACAAATCCAGCATCTGTTTTCAGTTCCTCCATGACACAAGAGGCAGATGTCAACCTTTAAAAACTCAGTTTTCCTGACAGTTGTTAACGAGAGCGAAGCTGCTTTTCCTTGGCTCCATTAGGCCCGAAGTTTGGTCACACAACTGGAATATATGCACAACGTCTAGGGAGGAAACAACGGCACCGGCAGCAGGGACTGGTAGTTTATCAGCTTCTAGCCTTCAACAAAGACTTGTCAAAGAGCCAGGCTGTTGATAGCACTTTAAACGTGTTACAGAAATCTGCCCAGAAGTGTAAGTGAGAGGAGAACCACTCTGCAGCAGTTGTTTGACAGCTGAATATTGCCTCAGAAACAGATAACTGGAGAGCTGCAGGCGCTGTTTTCCCCTAAAGCTAGGTGTGGCTCCTTCGACTAAAATGTTTAGCTGATTTGGGGAAAGCAGAACTGCAGTGTTTGCGTCATTCAGCCAGAGATGGGTCCTGACGATGAAATGCTGTGTCTCCTCAGAGTTGTGGTCGTCAAGGTTTGCGCCCACTTGACATGACCGTGGTCATGTCATTGTGGAGGAGAAAAGTTTGAAACTTCAGGCAAACACCAAAGTTTACATAAGCTAATAAACTTTCAAAGAAACCGTATGTTGTTAAGTTGTTTTGATCCCTTTAATTTCACTTTGGTTTATAACTTTTGTATATATAAACCCATAAATTCAAAAATACGTCAAATTAAGGATTCCTCTAATCCTAAAGTGGTTAAAGTGCCTTGTATATACAATGTCTTGCAAAACTAGAACTTTTTCATATGTTGTCACATTAATGGAGCAAACTTCTTAGGGTTTTATGTGACAGAGCATAACAACATGTGCATAAAAGTGAACTGGAAGGAAAGTATACATGTTTTAATTGAAATAGTTTTCTCTGCAATTGCAGCTGCAAGTGTTTTTGTGCTTTTTAAATAAAAAAAAATTCTGTGATCAGGTTTTATTTCTTTTCACGCTCTGTTAAACAGTTTTCACACAAAACTCTGGACTTTAACTAGGCCATTTTAACACATGAATTTACCTTGATCCAAACGGTCCCATTATATCTGTGAATGCATGATGTTCTCCTGCTAAAAGGTGAACCTCTGTTCCAGTCTTAAGCCCTTTGGCTTCATTGCCAATCTTAACCAGCCATCTTCCCAATAAAAAAAAAAAGCAGCTTGATGTTCAGGGTTAGTTTTCTTCAGTTATAGAACCATGTATCATCTGCAATACAGTGTGTTTTGGTGGGATGCTTGGTTTGTCGTATAAAATACCAGTAGGATATATGTGGAAAAGTTCAGGGTCTGTAAATACTTCCGAAAATGATTGTGCTTTTTGGTTTTCTGACTAAAGCATTTACAGTCTCATATGATTTACATGTATTATAACTTGATCAAGGGCTTTTTGCATTTCTTTGGAGGTAATGTTTGCTAACATAAAATAAGATATCAGAGTCAGCAGCAACACACTGTGATAAAAGTCTGTAAATTCCCTCTAACAGGCTCCTGAAATTAAACCCCAAACTTGTAAATGAGAGCAATATGGGATCCTTTAAGAGAATACAAGCTATGGAAACCACAGGACTGGAGCGCAGCTCTCCACAAGCATCAGGAAGAAGATATTGGTCTCTTGGAAAGAAGCTGTAAATCTTAAAGAATGTTCAGCAATGTGTGCTGCATGTGAGAATGACGAGTTCCTCACTGTTCAGAATATACTGTACATCCCAGCGGTGCATGTTGTCTGGAGTCCACCAAGTTCACGTGCCCAAATCTTTTCCAGATGTCGGATAATCAGTGGAGTCTTTCAACTATTCTTTTTTTTCTAATCTGTGACAGTGCAGACCCCCTCTTCCCCTCCCTTTCTCTTTAGGTCCTGCTGCCAACAGCAGCATGACTGATTAGTCTCTCCAAGCCATTTTGGTTTTTCATTTTGGTTATATGCTTCCTTCCAGAGTGGACTTCACAGGCCCAAATAAATACCCATTAATCCGCAAGCATCCATTCCGATCATTCCAGCCCGTCCCCACCTGGTGCTCTCCTTACAGTCCTCCCCGACCGCACAAAGCAACACAATCAGATCAACATGTCTGCCTCTTTGTATACATTTTCCTTTACATTCCCCATAGCTCTCCTACTCAGGCCTCCAAAGAAAGAAAGAAAGAGTGCTTTTACAGGAATAGTTTGGCAGCTGGCGAGGCTCGCCGCGCTCCACAGCAGTTTCATTCCTTTTTTGGCTTTGTTCTTGGTGCGTCAGGCAGAAGCGGCTGGCCCGTCTGCACCAGCAGAGAGGAAACACACTTCATATCCTCAAAGCCTCATCCCTCAAAGCTCTTCTGGCTCAGCATGAAAAACTTCAAAGGCCACTTTTTGCATTTAAAAGGTGTTTGTGTTAAGTCCTTATTGGAGATGGTAAAACAATTAAACAGGGGGCGGATGCATATAGGGATCGACCAGTGGCTGATTAACTTTCATCACCTCTGACTGGGAATTGGAAACTCACAAACTACACCTTTAACCCACTATTCGATTCAAGTTAGAAGTTAGCCTGGGGGTGCAAATACATCGGTTAGGAAGTGGAAGAAGCTAAAACAAATTTTAATACCAACTGGGCTTAAACCAACCTTTTAAAAATATAATTAATGCAAGGCCACAGGAGAAAACTGGAAACAAATGTTCATTCTTGTGTTAGTGCTCTTAAAGAAGGCAAAATCCATTAATGTCCGATTGGCTGGTCCGAGTGCAGAAAAAACAAACCCCATCAGGAATTTTAAATTTGTCAAAAAAAAAGGGTACGAATAACTTTTTTGGTTTGGAAAGAACTTTGTTACTATCATGCTTTTTCAAGAAGTCTTTAAAAACATAGTTTGCATCCTTTAAAATGAGTTGCCATTAGAGGATTAAAATTACAGCCAAATGAAATCTGAATCTGGTTTAAACATCAGCTTCACATTTAAACAGCCAGCCTTGTTTTATTTCCAGCTGCATAAATATTTTCGAGTCCCACTGGGGGATTTGGATCAACCAAACTAGCAAGCAGAGGTCATCCAGAATCCTTACAGCCTCCAGCTTCAACTCCCAGAGACCTCGGACCACAAAGTCCAACAGAATCCTCTCACTGCTTTTTTCGAGGTCTGCTGCCGAAGCGACGTTCTAGCCTGGCCCGGACCTGTCTGTAAAGATCTGCTCAATAGTCTTCAAAGCAGATTTCCTTCTTTCCCTCCCATCCTTCTTTCATAAGCCAGGGTGGACTTTAATTAGTAGGGAAGTTTTCCTCTGTTGCCAGGCCAACAGTCTTGTGTTTTGCTGTTCTGGTTTGGGCCAAGTGGTCCGCAAAGCGATCCGCTTCACAGAGAAAACACTTCAGCTCCACTATGTGCTGCTCCGACTGTAAAACACAATAAATCTTTCGTCTCGCAATGGCTTTCTTTTTTTAAATTTCACCCAATCCTGGAGGAGTCAGTGAAGAAAGCCTTTATGGATCGAATCCTGTCTATAACTTCTTAATTCAGGGGAAGAAAGACGAAGCAAAGAGAGATCTGGTCAGGAAGAACTCTGTCTCTTCCATTTCTGAAAGCACAATAAACAGAGCCCAGAGTGGCCTGACAGTAACATAATTGAGGGAGTGTTTTAAAGCCCTGCGATGCTTCAGTCTCAGTGAGAAGTGCCAGATGCAGCAGCATGTTGCTTTAATAAACAGAGCCATGTTAATCTTTGTTGCCTACTTGAGCTCCCTGAACTCTAACAGCCCACAGCACTCCTAATTTTAGGGAACCATCCGAGGCTTTATCTGCTGTCCACCTCACCAGCTTCACAGCTGGCTGTTAACAACGGAGCCGCTTTATCTGGTCGCCAGCTGATGACAGGAAGCGAGCAGGAAGTTGTCGAGTGTACGTCGGCAGCAATGAGGGATTTCCTTCTGTAAATAACAACATCGGGAGAGTCTTGGCCTGTTCTCTCAAGTCTACAGGCGTTCATAAGCAGGAGAGAGGAGATTAGAGTCCTGCTTTCAGCCGTTAAAGCCAGCCTGTGTTTGCATTACGCCTCTGAATATTTGTTTCAGCAAACAGCTCTGTGGCTAGGTAACAGTAGGTCCTTGCTATTCATAAATGATTTATGCTGGAAAGTGAAACTGGGTTTTATTATCACACCTAGGAACACAAACACAATATGTGGATAAGGTAGGGCTAGAACCACAAACCTCAATGCATTAAAGTCAGATAGACAGATACAAAATAAAGCATAATTGAGAAGTGGAAGAAAATAAAACACATTGAGCAGTTTACAGCACATTTATATAAATCCCCTTTTACTGTTAAACTCCTAAATAGAATTAATCTAGAAGGTGTTTTATGCGTTGGCTTCCTTGGACTTTCTTAAGGGGTTTTAGAGCCTAACTCATTGAATACCAATGAAATCATTTTGAAATCTGGTTGCAACATTTTAAAGGTGTGGAACAGTTGAAAGGAGTATGAATAAGTTTTTAAGCCGAAAAACAGCAGCTTTGAGAGATTAAGCCACCCAATCGATGAAGACATAAAGAGCAACATGAAATCAGGGTGTAGGAAGGCAATGCCTAATTGCGTCATCACGGCAGTGTATTTGCAGGAACTCGCCTGAAGCACCTAAGCAGTAAAATGACGTTAAGCTCACGGCGAATGTGTCGATACATGGATTACTGTCAGACCTGCAGACTATTAGTAAGACTGTCTGATCGGTCATATGCCTCAGATGATCTTCCGAGCTTCCTCTGTCACCTGTTTCTGTAGATATGTGTCACGTCAGCAACTTCAAGATGTTTACTGAGCACAGTGACATATTTTATGACACATTTATTGTGAAACTGCGGTTTATTGGCTATATACTTAAGGGAAATTGCTTAATAAAACTTAGCATTTTAAATCCAACAGAAAGAATGTTGCAAAGGTTTTCTTGACCATTGAAATTCTTCTAATGATGTATCTTTACATCCCAGAGCGAAAAAGTGGTGCATAATTGTGAAGCTAAGTATAGATCATATATATTTTTCAAGTTTTATTCTACATAAGCAGATCATGGCTTTGTACTCTCCCCAAATACAACACACTACAACGAGTTGTATTCAGAAGTTTAAAAAATCACTTAGCAAGGAGAAAACCATCATTGAATTAAGTCAGATAAATCCTAATCCAAAGTTTTCAGCAAGTTTAAAAGGCTTTGAGACAAACAAATATCGGTGTATATTATCCTGAATGCACCATGTTAAAGATGAAACATGGTAGTGGAAGCATCATGCTGCGGGGATTTCTTTTTCTTAGCTCTGACATGCAAGGAAATCTGTAAAAGACTTAATGCTTTCTCCTTCTGCTTTCCATCCATTCAACACTTTGTAGAGAACATTGAAGTTTGTGAATGAATGTTTCCACAAGACATAACAGTTCTCAGAACCCAAGAAGCATCCATCATTTATTCACTTTTTCACCTCTAAAATGGGTCCCAATGCAGTTTCTGTTCCCCTGAAGTCCATAACCTGCGTTCAACCCTGCTCCTTCCTGGGTACCAGCATCCATCGTGGCCCCCTCCTCCCCTCTCTGTGTTTTCTAATTTCAACGACACCATATAAAATAGGAGCAGACCCCAACGCAACACAGAGCGCTTCTCTTATTCCAACAACACCAACAACTCACGGCTGATCTGCTCACACTTTTTCTCTCTGCCCTACTTTCTTTCTTCCTTTCTCCTTCTCGTCTTACACAATTACCTCCCCCTCCCTAGCATTCTGTTTTGTCCTGTATTTCTTATGCAGGAGCAGAATATGTGGACTGCAAAGTCCTAATCCATCCACCTTTTGCTATTCTCCCCACTCCTCTGCTTCTGTTCAAATGAGTTTTTTTTCTTCGCCTCTGATAGCAGGAATGCTGAAGGCATTCTTCTCTGGATTGGATAAGGAAAGACATCAGCATCAAATGGGATTAACAGCAGGAGTGGAAGGAGAGGCAGAAAGTGGAGAAATCCGCCAGAGAAGAGTTACCACTGAGTAGACCACAGGCTTTCTAACATTGAAGAGCCTGTTGTTTTAACTAATCCAACTGACTCGGCCGAGGAGCTCTGCAAACAAGCAGACCTGGCCACATAAACACAGTTGGAGTTTGATACAGATACCAGTCTAGAGAGAAAAGCAGAAAACTTGTTTCTGGATAAATCAGTGAGAGTGATGCTTCTCCCTCCTCCTCCTCCTTTTAGACCCAACTGACTCCCTTTTTCTGAACCTCAGCCTAAATGAATGGGTGTCAAACGGAAAGCTTATGATTTCAAAACAAGCTGGAAACACAGGAAGGATCAAACAAGTCAATAAAATACAATATAATTTAGCAATATTATTAATAAAATAAAAAATAACAGAGAAAATAACATTTTTAGAAAGTTTTATCTTTTTCTTCTAAAACTTTGTAAAGTTACAGAAAAGCATCCTTCCTTCCTTCCTTCCCTCCTTCTCTCTCTCTCTCCTAATAAAGCTAAAAGCTCTGTTGACTCAAGTTAATCAGAAAAGGCTGTACCTTTAGTGCTGTAGTCTCTGGTGTGGATAAACCGCTGCAGAGCAACAAACTGCGTCTCTGTGTCGTTCTGCCAGGTACAGAGCCGTATATATAGCTGTGGGCAGCCAGACAGGGACACAGGCAGCCTCCTTCCCTCCCTCCCTGCCTGCCTTTCTCTCTCTGTCTTTCTCTCTGCATGAGTCAGTCTGTCTGTGAGCTCCTCCCCTTCACATTAGGAACCCAGACTCTTCCAAAGATCTGCAGTCTGCTTTTTAACAGCAAAAAACTTTCCCTTTTTAACTTCAGCAATTTTCTGAATTGAAAAAAAAAAACATTTTTTTTTTTACAGGACAGACACTAATTTACGTTTATACAAGTAAAACAAATGACAGTGGGAAAATGTTTTGTGTTAAAAAACAAGAAATCAAAGAGGTAAGTTTGGATTTATGAATGTAGTTTCTTTAAAAAATGTTTTGGCACCCACTTATAAGGTCTGCAGAAAAGGATCTTTGGGGTTTTTAACAAGTATAAATTCAGACAAGTTTCACCAAGTGGCAGTAGTTGACAGGTTATTCAAGAGGAACTAAAACACGAGTCGATTTCTACTGATTTATCTCTCTGTATCTTCCCCTCCACTCTGACCATCTTTACTGTCTATATAAACAGAACAGCAATCCCACAGAATGATGCTGCCAACATGTTTCCAAATGTGGATTTTGCGCTCAGGGTTATTGATAAGCATTGTTATAAAAGTGGTGTAGCAACAAAACAATAAATCAATATTCACTCCCTGTTATTTATTTATTATTATTTTTTGGCTTTTCATTCATCCTTAATTTATGTTTCATGTAGGAAGATAATTGATGTCAACCGTCTTCGGTGTTTGTTTGCTGTGTAAATGCTGTTTGCATTTATATAAAGATCCTTTCTTTGCCATTATGTTTGTTAAAAGATTAATGAGATAAAGTTATCATAAATACATTTTTTTAGGAGTTATTGTTTTAAGACGGTGAAGCTAGACAAGCCCTTTGGACAAAAGAGGTTTCTATTTCAGGTTAGATATTTATTGCTAGTAAGTTCTAAGTAAACCTAATTTAGAAAATGCTGAACTAGTACTCTGTCTAAGTAAATAAGCTTTGTTTGAGAGCACAGCTGGGTTGATTGAGGTCTGTTATCTGTTAATATAAACCACCGATATGTTAACCAGATAACTGGAGACGGTATCTACATACCTTATGTATGGAGAACAATAGCTTTATGTGATATGTGTTGTTTATGTATGTGGGAATAA
The DNA here is from genome assembly GCF_016077235.1 of Cyprinodon tularosa. NCBI lineage: Eukaryota > Metazoa > Chordata > Actinopteri > Cyprinodontiformes > Cyprinodontidae > Cyprinodon > Cyprinodon tularosa. The sequence continues at coordinate 37,304 of NW_024039164.1, forward strand.
TATAAGTTTGAGACCAGCTCCCTGTTTGTCTTACATCATCTGTTAGCACTCCCACCCTAACCGCAGTGTTCTGGTTTAATTTTCATACAAGTTTTTCCACAAGAATTTCTCAAGAATGAAATTTCCTTCCTCATTTTTAAGGCATGAAGCAAAGTTCGTATTATTAGGGAATTTTCTCATTTCTATTCTGGTGTGTTATGACTCTATTTTTAGAGTGTGTGCATTCCAGGCTGGCCAATGAGTCACGGCAGGCTGGTGGAAGGTAGGAGACCTTGGATCCACTCCAGTGGGGGACTCTGTGTGCTCAGTCTAGTTGCTGGCGAGTGGGTCAGACAGCCACTCGGGGAGGTTCCACTTTATCTGCGTTGCAAGTCATAACCCGTGGGCTGACGCATAGACTCTATGGGGCGATTCAGAGTGACTCTCGTCTGTGTTTGTACTCTGCTACAGCCGTGTCATGAGAGAGGAGCGTGTTCCCATTACTAAACCCTCTAATTGAGATCCACAAGTGGGAGTTTTGTGGTCCACCAACCGAGGGTGTCTATAGAGAGATAAGCCACATTTACCACTTTGAGCTACAGCCCAATCACAGGCTGATTGATATCATCTGAAAAAAATGCCATCCTCTGTCTGTGTTACCAAAAGTATTCACACCCTTTAAATATTTTCTCTTTTTTTCACTTTTACTACCTCCAAACTCAATGTATTTTATCGAGCTGTTGTGTGATTAGAGCAAAACAGAGCACTTTATAATTATATGGTGGCGGAAACAGTTTACCTGCTGTTCAGCACGTATTCAAAATAAAAATCTAAAAAGTGCATTTCAGTTTTAAGTCTTCTGTGGAATTCCTCCCTAAAAGTTTGCAAATGGCTTTAGCTCAGTTAGATTTTATTGTCCAGCCACTGATTCAGATTTGTATTAAGCTTACATTTTTCATATCCATATTCTTAACAGTATTTTTAATATGGCTGTCCTCCTTTAAAGTTAAACTGCAGTGCAGCCTGAATTGTTTTACACTCTTAAACAGAACTGCTCTATATGTTTCCAAATTATCTCTGTCCCAGCCGCGTCCCTAAAAAGAATACTGCCATCATAGGAATGACCATGGGGCTGGTGTGTTTAGTTGTTAGTATATCAGTACATGCAGGCCAAAGCAGTTTGATTTCATCTGAGCTGAGCCCCTTTCAGACCAGGAGGTTTCTGTCTGTCCAAAGGAGTTTTCCTCTCCGCTGTTACTTCATGCATGCTCAGCATGAGGGATTGCTGCAGAGTCAACAACACAATTCAAGCAACTGTCCAATATCTCTATATGTTCATCCAGGAGTGGATTCTGCAGATTTAAAATGTTTGACAGTTTGCTTTTTTCCTTTGGATAGAAACATTATAACCAGTATGTCTGTATGATTTGATTTGATTGACTTAAAGTATCTTGAAATAACAGCTGTTTATCTGTTTGTTGAAGATACACATTAGCTACATTAGCTATGGCTATTGTCTCCATTCTTCCTGGGGTCTATACCAATATTCATACAAGAAAAGAACAATAAACATATAAAGTTAATTTCTTAGCAAACAAAAATAAATCAATAAATACAATTAAGTTAAAAATACAGCATGCTACTTTAGTCCATTTAGATTTCCCATGCTACAATACTAACCCTAACTTAAAACTAAAAAACATGTACTGTAAACTTTCTCCATATAAAAAACTAAACTGAATTCAGCCAGATTTCTTTTGTGCCCCTAAAAGAGCCGTGGATTTCCAAAACATGAGATATTCTTCCATTTTCCTTAAAAAGGAAGCTCTCTTGCCTTCACAGAACAGGGAGGTTTATGGATTGATAGACTTTACTCATATTACAGGGTAGAAATTCACTTGTCACATCTGCTCAATTGTCAAAAAGAAGGTTCCAAAAGGAGGAAAAGGTGCTTGGGGTATATATATATAGTACGGTATATACAGTGCGTCCATATTTATATATAAAGCTGAAGTTTCTTATTTAACAGGATTATTGCACAGGGTATTAAATGGGTATTTATATGAATAGGTATTTATGTATTTACACTTGGTATTATATATAAAAAGGTTATTGCACAGGGTATCAAATAGTGATTGCACATTAGTTATTGCACAAGTTATTGCAGTTTATAGTGTCACATTGTAAAGTCCTGTTGTAGCACTCCTTTTTACAAACAGGGTGTATATGTCTTTCACTAATTATATGGAGGTTGGTTGCACTATATTTTTATTCAGGGGCATTTGAATTAAGGGGACCGAAAATAACTGAAATTTTTAAACTTTATTTTTTGTGTTCATTAAAAACAAAAATCATGCATCATATTTTTTCACTACTTTTTGCTCATTTGTCAAAATTTCTTTATTAAAAGTTTTGGATGTTTATTAAGACAAAATAGGAAAAACCTTTATACTGTGAATAAGTCTGCATGGTTTTGCTCTGTATGTGAATCTATGTTTTCAGTGTTAATACTGCAGTGTTTGCTGTGGGGGGGGAACTCTGAGGTAGGCTAGTTTCCATGCTGTCAACTCCCAAACATACACCCTGCATCGTCTCTCGCTCCCCTCATATCCCAACGCTCGTCCTTTCATCACTCCCTCTCTGTCCTCTCTCTGAAGGTCAGCTCCCACAGCTCACTTCCTTATTTGGGAAGTTTCTTTATTCCATGCAGGTCATTCTCGTCTGCCTAACCAATGCCGCGGTTTGTTGGTCTGCCGTCTCGGCCAATCCTGTACCTCCCATGTCCTTTTATAGGCTGCCCTTTCTCTAACTGTGGAGGCCCATGTGAAATTATCTTCCTCCCTGCTTCCCTAGAGCCTCATGTGACTTCTTTTCACTTTTTACTCTATTTTACAAACCTCACTCCCACCGAAATGAGAGCCAGCTTCCAGTCTGCCTTTTTCCATACGCTGCTAATCAAAACCAAGCATGTGGCCTTCGAAGGTGTTCAACGAGGCAAAGATTGAGTCAGCTTCTAATTAGACGTATGATGGCGACAACCCATTTGTAAAAGCTGCTGTTATGTGTGGTTCTACAAAACCGCAAGCAACACCTCGACAAGAAAGTGACTGTTAATACTTCATTAGGGTTTTCACGACTTGCACCTCATAAACACAAACACACTGCTGAGAGGAAGCTCTGAGTCACAGCCCAGATATGCGACAAATTCTGCCATCCGAAGCTCTTTGCTCAGCAATCAGACCAAAACAGAATATCAACCATCAGGACAGGCTTTGCTTCTCTGAAAATGAAAACAGCTAATCGCCTACAATGATCCCAAGTCATGAAGGCAAGAAGTTCCAGTTGTGCGTTTGTGTGTGAAAGAGAAACAGTGAGGTTGTTGTTCCCCAAAAAGCAGCAGCAATGGGGTGAAAACGGCTGCAGAAATCATTTAATCTCAGAGGAAAGATGGTTATGTTAGCGGAGCTGGATTTAAAGGTCGAACTGCAGGCAGCTGGGAGGGGGCAACAATAATTTGATTAGGACCTTCTTGGCCTTCAATACCTATGTTTAAATCAAGTTTATTTACCCTTAATTAGAGTAGGTAAATAGATTATTTGCCAATGGAATTAATAATTTTACTCATAATAATAATACAATAATACTATAATAATAATATTCAATTTATTTATACAGGTAACACATTCATATTCTTATAAATGTTTTTAAGGAAAACCAGCTGACTGCTAAGACTTGCAATGAGCATGCATGTAGCGACAGTGGAGAGGAAAACTCCCTTTCAACAGGAAGAAACCTCCAGAAGAACAATGCTCAGTGTGACCGGTCATCTGCCGAGGTGACTGGGGTTCAAGAAAACATAGGCAGATGAAGACATAAATGAAATAAGAACTTTGGCACTCGGGCCCCGGCAGAAGACATTAATGCTGTGAATCCACATACGCTTGGATGAGTAGCCTAGAAAAGGATTAGAATAGTCAACCGAGTTATCTGGCTGGAGCTGAACAAAAGGACATTGCAGGTGGTTTAGGTGAGCTGATAAGAGTCTTCCAGATTGAATTTACGCTTAAAGGTATATTGGAGGATGTTCTTTCATCAAAATAAGTTTTCCTCCAAATTGTGAATCATTCTGGTGATTTTATTATGTAAGGGCGTCCTACGTGCTCATCCCCATTCTACCGGTGGTGAGTCTGAAATAGCAGAAAATTTGCAAATCTGCTTTTGGAAAGTAAACTTGTATGAGCGATGCAAACTGCAACTTTTAATCAGAGCATGCATGAGGAGAAATGGGCTTGTGCATGCTCTTGCACGCGTCTCATAGGTGTTCCCTCTCAGGAGCGGGTACAGGGTTGTCCATGAGGGTAGGTCTTTTTAAAAATTTGCGAAAATCCTCCCCTATACCTTTAAGCTTCATTTCTGAGGTTGCGGGTTTTTGCGAGGATTTTTTCTTTTCTCTCTAAAGCTGTTCGTTCAAGATCACTAAACTAGTTATAACCAGATGAAGGTGCTGCTCACTGTATATATATTCGCCTGTTTTAATTAACTTTCCCTGCCCCTCGTGTCTGGCTCTATGTGAGCCCCCAAGTTCTGTAGCTTACAATCAGTCATAACCTCAGTACCCATGCAGCTGACCAACATGCAAAAAAAGCTAAGGATTGCAGGAACACCAGGATCAGGGTAGCAAAAACGGGTTAAATGGAGGTTTTTTTTAAGTGCTGAAGAGTGCCTGTTTTTCCTCATGCTGACAAAAAGGGAACCAACTTAGGAGCTGCGTTAAAAACAAACTGACAGTGTTTTTAACGAAGGGAGACTTCAGCCGGCATCTAAGAAGCACTTTGGGGAACACAGTCCGTGCAAGAGAATCATTTCAACTGTCAGCGTTGATTCCTGCTCTGATGAAAGAGAGATTAAGTTGAAGAACGGATAATTGTTGCCTCTGCTTCTTGTGCTCAAAGAGACGCCCACCCAGACATTAGACCGTACCAACCTATAATATAATGCTCTGCTCCTATTATTGCAGGCAGCATTTAGGTGGTTACACCTTTATCACGTCTCTATAGTTGCATGCCTCCTCATTTGTCAACGGGTTGCTTACTAAAACAGTGTGAAGTCTGTACTTGTTCCATTTCATCCTTTAACATGGTGGCACCAAGTGTAAACTAAAACACATGATAGGGAGCTTGGATATCAAAAAAATATTGGGAGTAGTAGAACTGGCAGCATAAGGGATCTAAACAACACTTTAGTGAAATAAAAAACAAATGAGAAAAAGAAAAGGAAAAAAAATGTGTCCTTTTTGTTTTTATTCATTTTACATTATGGTCCTAACCTGTTCAATATAATGTTTTAAATTGATCTTGTTTATGATCATCTTCATGTTATTGGCAGCCCTACAGGGCATGTTTAAGATGGCTTTAAAATTGAAATTATATATTTTAATTAAAAAAAAGTAATTGTACAGAAAAATAAAATTAAAGTAAAAAAAAATACAACTGCCGTTGGCTTTATTGGTTCAGTTTGAGAAAAATCAATCCCCTCCAGAGCCCTGGGTTTTGATTTATGCTCCATTCTGTTTAGCTCAAAAACTTTGTTTGGGATTTAGGTCCTTCAATATTTAGAGATTAAAATTAGGTTGTATTTTTATTTCAAGAATCATAATCACATATTTCATCTTTAAAAAGGATTTTTCTATCCACTTTTATCATTTGAGGGGTGTTACGTAATTTATATAGCAAGGAAACAAGAATTGGTAGATTAGAAGTTAAAAGTTTCCAGATCTGACCAACTTTAATGGATAATTAAAGAGAATATACATTTGCGTTACATTAATCCTTGTGAAAAGGTCAATCATTTGTCAGCGATCAGGGCAGTGAGGTTGAGAGAAATCACATCATGGAAAATCTAGAGTCACAACATGGATGTGGATCATCCCCCTAGTGACAATGCGCTCACACGAACCAACGCACTTGCATGCAAAGCGAGAGCCTCTCATTCTCATTTTAGAAGGATGTTAAAAAAAAAACATGTCCTTGTGCTGACATATCCTGATTAGAAAATATTAATACCCGCTGCATTGCAAAAAAATATTGTTTTTTTTACCTAGCATTTCTAATTTCAATCTGTAAATGTCATGCAATGAATGCTTTTATAATTTAGTATAAATTCTCAGGAAATAGAAATGAAAAGATGTATGACGCTCTCAGTTGGTCTATAAATGAGTGTGGGAATTTAGAAAACCCACATCCAAAACAAAGTTTTATCAACAGTTGATGGAACTACAGGAGCAGAAACTTATTTTGTTCAACACTGTAATAAAGACATTCTTTACAACTTTACTGTTTAAATAAGCTTCTCAGTGTTATAAAGAGTTTACCATTTGCTTCTTTATGAGAGAATGGCTTTTATAAAGGCCATTAAGAAGAGGGAAGGTCTGCTTAAATGAGTCATAAAATGGACAATCCAACACTGATGTCGGGACTCATCCGTAAAACTGTTACATTCATTGTAGGGAGCTATAGAGTTGTTTACATACCTTACATATCCTCCCATTAAATTAAATGATAAATTCTCACTAGTAATTAAATTAACACAAAACTGATAAAAGTGATAATAAATAAAAATGTACTAATTGGTAATTTAGTAAAACAGATTTTTGATTTTGAATTTTTTGCTTAAACAAATAATTTTAAATGCAAACTGTCCCATACAAATTAAAGTATTTTGCTCATGAACAGTGAACCTTTTGAGTTTTTGATTTTGGCGTTGATGGCTGGCTTAATTGCTCATTTCATTCACCTGTCTAGCTCTGCCCTGTTTCTCATCACAGCTCGTCTGATCCACCTGCTACTGCTCCTATTTAATCTCATTGGTTCCAGCCATCAGTGCCAGATTATTCTTGAGCCTTTGGTGTGAGCGTTGTCTAGCTTTTCTAATAGTGTTCTGATTGCCAGGTCCCTCTCTGTATTTGGTCCTTTGAGCCTGCCTGCCCCTGTCTGATCTGTTTGCCTGACCTGTCTTCTGACTCCTATTGGATTCTTCTGTGGACTGAACCTGGATCTGCCTCTTGACTTCGCCCTGTATCCTGCCTTCCTTCGTCTGCTCGGATCTGATCTCCTGTCAGTTCTGCAGCCTTCTAGGCTTCCACATCTAGAACTCTCTGGCGCTGCCACTGCGTCTTGCTAGGTGACCGGCTGGAATCATCCTTGATCCCTAGGCACGGACTAGAGACTGACATTTTTCCCGTGGGATTCCGGTGGGATGGGAGTCAGTAATAGTAACGATCACGTGATTGGGACGGTACAGGATTAAACATTAACGGGAGCAGACGGGAGCGGGAGCAAACCAATAGTAACTAAAAACAACTAGGATCAAGACCAAAAAATAAAATAAAATAGAAAGAAAAAAATCCAGTACTAGCGCCGCCATTTTGTAGTTTTTTTCCTTGAAGCCTACACTATAATGCGAGTCAAAAAAACTACACGACCCAAAAACCAACAGTGCTTCCGCTCTGAGTTTTTCACCCATGCTCAAAAAAAACAACAATGGAGGGACCAACAGTTAGTGGCGAACTCGACTCGAATGGGAGTGGTGCAGGAGCGGGAGTCATTCTGAATGGGAGCCGGATGGGAGTGGGAGTAATTTCACCAAGAGTGGGACAGGACAGGATTTAGATCTCTACTCTGGCCCGGGATCGGGATGGGACACATTTTTTTTTTGTGGGAGTGGGACGGGACAGGAGTGAAAATCCACTCCCGTGTCAGTCTCTAGCACTGACTGAACTGTAAAACCAGGTTAATGAATCTCGGGTTCATAGTCATCCTCCGTCAGATTATCGTGGTCACTAACCTGTGTTTCCTTTCACCAGAGCTTACGGCCATAGACGCCCTAGCCGCAGCTGCTGCAGATCCACAAACGATCATTGTTTTAATAAATGCTTTTGAAGTTATCCCACTCTCTGTCTTGCCATCCTACCTGTCAACATGTGCAGAAGTCTGACTTAACATTTCCTGAACTTTACAGAAAACACCTGATTTCAGTGATTCCCTCAAAGTGTTGCTCAACTAAATTTTAGTTTAGGAGCTCCCTCAGACGCTTTTCAAAGATGAAAATGTGTATCGTCCTCATTCCATTTAAAAAATATGCACCACTTTATGTTTGTAAACCAGCTAAAATTCTACTATAAGTACATTAAAACTTATGGTGGTACTTTGACTAAATGTTTTAAATCATTTATGTTGTGGATACTTTTGCAAACTGCTTTAACAGACCTAGCTACAGCTCTGATTTGAGTTCAACAATCTATTGACAAAGTTCTAAAACCAGAAAAGAAGCAACACATACTGAACACATACTTCACTTCTATAAGTTAACTTAATTCAACATGTCTAACAGGGTCTTAAACCTTCCCTCCCATGTCTTTGCGACAGTAGTCTGAAGCTGGTTCTCTCAGTAGCAAAGCTCCCTGGTTTTCCAGCAAAACACACAATTAAACTGGCCTCCAATAACAAGATAAGGTTTGGTTCAATGACAAAACACACACTCCATGCAGAAGGTTAGGTTATGAAAACATGTCTTTTCTTTGAGAGCTTAACGTGTTGGTTGTTCATTATATCCTGACAACAGTAATCTGAAAATAACACCTTTATGCTCAATCCATAGACTGAGAGCAACAACTCAAACGTTATATGTGGCTTTGAGCTGAAAAAAAACAAAAGAAAAAAGAATTGTCTACCAGTCAATGAGATACTCCTGGCATATGTCTTTGCTGACATATGGTAAAGTAATTGGTTTCTCTTCTGACTTCTTTTTTAGCTCATATCCAAGCAGAGAGTCTGTGCCTCTCCTTTGGAAGTTTGAGTTCAGATTTCCCTCCATCTCTCTGCTGATTTCTGGCATCAACATCACTAATGCTGCTCTGTCTTCCTTCAGTCCATAAAAATCAGCAGGTCTGTTTTCATTAACCAGGTCTCCTGCAGTACATCCCTTCCTGCCAAGCTGCATGAGCTTCCTCCATAATGCTCAGCATTACCAGAGCAAAGAAACACACAGGCTTTGGCTCCATTATTCCAGCAAACTAAAACAGTTTAAGCTCTACATTCAACACAAGGAGAATCTGTAAATGAGTCCTGGAAAACAATCTTTAGATCAAGATAAGTAAGGATGAGTAATGCTTCTGTTTTTACTCTAAAATGATCTAAAGAGAAAAATATTGTTAATTACTAACCAAGATAACAGCTTGGTGCTTACACTGATTATACCACCTTATTGTAAATACAGTAAATGATAGGCCTTTCTTTTCTGTATTTTCTTGAAATACTTCAGGGGTTAGTTTAATTTTGACTCCAATAGCTGTACGACATCATGCACATTTCTTAAAGCATGCATCATATAGGACACTTATCATTTATTTACCACTTATTTAACATTTGACTGAGAAGAAGCCTGTGCGCAATGTGCCACGCAGCAACCAGGATCTGATTAGACAGCAAGATAAAAAACAATCATACCAGCCGTTTGAGTTCAGTGTGGCAGAAACATGACCTTTGGTTAATAACACTGCTGCTGTTTCCGTTAAGTAATGAAATCATTAAATGAGGCAGAAGATTGGGAGCCTATGTTATTTTTTCACAGCTGGAAGTGAATTGTTTCAGTGCGTTATGCAGGTTTTCACTGTGGTAAAGAATGCAACCATTTAGTCTTTAATGAATAAAAAAACATCCTGGTCTTATGATCTGTAAACAAGTAAATAGATAAGACATTTCTTATGCCGGGTTTATCACATGGAGAAATCCAAAAGTATACAACCAACAAAGTAATTCATAATGTGACACTAGTGAATTATTAATCATACGTTTAATGGGGTAGTTGTAAATGTACATAGCTTTGCACAGAAGGTCAGCTTTTCAATCTCTAACTTTCTAAGCTGTTTCCTGAATCAAAGTAAAAGCTCCCTAATCATTTTCTTCTCTGTAGAAATCTGAGCTATTACATCTAACGCTCATTTGAATTCAATACAACATCAGTCCCAGTTAAACTTAGCTAAAATAAAGTCACAGCAAAATAATTACCTGGAGTATTCAGTCTTCTCCTCATTATTGTCAGCTCTGGAAGCACAGAGTCATCAAGTCATAACTTTTTTTCATTGCTTCTATGCAACAGCACCCATAAGCTGGCATCCAGAGCACATGCAAGGACGACAGACTGAACTGCAAGAGCTGAGCTTTATCCCAAAGTAGTCAAAAGCAGCAGCCAGGCTGTGGTTCTGTCAGATTTAGGTAGGGAATACATCACTTTTTTTTATTAAAGTAGAAAAACAATGCACCCAGAATAAAGGTCAAAGTTCCTTCAGAAACATCTATTGGCAACCGTGAAATTATGATCCTGCCCATGTTTTAGCATACATACATATTAATGCTTTTAAAATGCACAAAAAGAAGGTCACAGGGCTAGTTTAGATTTTTTTATTCCTTTTTTGAAAGAAGCAACAATTAGCTCTCTTTTAGAAATTAAACTACAAAGACTGAACATCTCTTTTAAAGGTTGAAGGCTAACAGATACTGTAGTAAGTTAGAAGATTGTAGCATTTTGATACACCTGACACTAAAAATATTCATATCCTTAGCAGCAGAGGTGGCTAGTAAGTGTTTAACTTTACTCAGTTACATTGACTTGTGTAAAAATTTTTAATAAATTTGTGCTTTTAGGAGTAGTTTCACCGCTTCATACTTCATATGACGTTTCACTTCACTTACTTTAATAAACTCTTCTGCTACGCTATCCATAGTAAAGTAACTTTAATGAAAACTACCAAATAGTTTCATATGTTATATTTAAAAAATATTTTGAAAGATGTTCTTCTGCCTGATTGTCTTTCCAAAATTCCAAATTATCCTACTTGTATTCTTTTAATTTCTTTCCTTTAGTCTTTAAAAGAAAAATGGAAGGGCTACTTTTCACTTTAAGTAGAAATATGTAGAAGTAGTTCTACTTTTATTTGTGCATATTGTTTCCGTCCTCCACCCTCCTCTGGTCAGCAGATTATAATCCTACTTTTTTCCTACTGAACAATATATTCGTTGTCTCTGTCTGATCAGCTGATCATCAGTCTACTCTGAAATCTACAAAGTGGGAGGTAGCTTTAAGATTTTCAGAGTTTATCTATATGTCAGTAATATTCAGAAACCTTTCAGTGGACTCAGATAGACAGAACAGATTTCTCCCTCAAAGAAACATTTCTGAATTTTAACAGATTAAATCCAAACTTCATCAATTCAATTCAGCTCTCTCTCTGTGCCTGTTCAGTCTTATCATTTACTAACGGTCCTCATTCACACTGACTCAGCACTAGAGCACATAGAAGTCACCCAAACATGACGTCAAAAAACACATGGGGCATGTTTGGTTCTGATACTTACAAATCATTATTCTTTTCAACCTTATTTGCTATATTTTTAAAGAAAGTGTCTCATTACCATCTCTAAACACCACCATCAATGTCTTATAAATAGTTGTATTAAGAAAACAAGTTATATATGATGGAAAAGATCCCACGTGACAATTAATAATAACATCTTCATAGCCTCTCAGATTATGAATAAATATTGCATTTTCTGTCTATTAAAGCTTCAAACTCTCAAATCATTTAATCGCTTCTCTATAAACATAAACTCAGCTTTTGCTGATGACGGCTTTATAATGAAGAAAGAAAACAAAAGTAAACTTTTCTACATGTTTAAATGTTTTTTTCCTCCAGAGTTGTCTATCTGCGTAGAACTGAACCACACTAATCAGTTTTTTTAGGATATTACTGAATGTACCAGAGTCAAACCCAAAAACGTCTTAGTTACTAACAGAACAAACTCGACATTGTATTCTCTAAAATCAGACATAAAAGGAATTGCCTGCGGCTACTTAAACAAATAACGTCAAACTTAGCATCAGAATAAAAGAATCTGCAAATATCTGAGCATGTATCAGCGAGGCATCCGGAAAGCCTGAGGGATTAAAACACTAACCACATAATGGTTTATTCTGAATGTAAAGCTCAGTTGCACAGACTTCCTCATGCATTTTCCTTTCTCTACATTTTTCCTCAGGTTTCTTTCTAAAAGAAAAGGGGAGGGGGAGGTTGAAAAGGTAGTATAGTGGTGACTTGTTAACGGAAGACATTTTATTGAGAGTACCTTTGCCTCAAGGGAATAAAAAGCTGTTCCCTGGGGGTTTCATGCAGAGCGAGCTCACATAGACACAATGGGAGCCACAGAGAAAAAGCCACAGAGATCAGTAAGAGCAACAGAGAGGCAGCAGCTGGCAGACTCCACCTGGCATACATGATGCCACACTGACACCCACATGGAGTTAATGCTTTTGTTCTCCAAAGGTATTGGATTCTCCCATTAACCGGTTTGACAAAACAGAAACACAACACTGTCATTTCCGGCTGAGGAGATCCTCCCAGTTCTCCCAGCCCTCTAAATACGTAACACCTCCACTGGGATGCAGACACTTCGGGAAGGAAAGGTACTCACAGCTTTGGCTTTGGCTTGGTAGGCAGTGGAGGAACATCTTTCCCTGGGGTCGGAGGAGAATCTGGCACTGTGTGGGCCTGACCTGGCGGTGTGACCTGGATGTCTGCTGCCAGCTCTGGCTGAGGCAGAGGAGGAGGAGGGGGCGGGAGTGGGGTCTCTTTAGGGAAGCTTGGAGGTGATGGTGGATGTGGAGGTTGACCATTCTGTAGAGGTTCCTGCCCTCTCTCCTTGTCCTTATCTTCTACCTCTGAGCTAATTTGCACCGCAGGGAGAGCGGAAACAGTGGGCCAGATCTCCAGCTCCTTGACGTGGAAGGAACCGGGCTGAGGAGGCGTCTTAGGTGGCAGCTCCAGGAGGCTGATCTCTGTGGGTGGTGGAGACGGAGGAGGAGGAGGAGGAAAAGAGGCTACATCCTCAAATCCTGAGCTATCTCCAGACATGCCATTACTGGATGAGTCCTCAGCTGGTGTAGAAAACAAACAGAGAAAAATGTTATTTGTCTTTTATTTTTACTTTGATAATTAGTTTTCTCTAGTCTGGCACGTACGTCACCGAGTGGAAAGTCAATACAAACACAGTGCATCACAGCTGGTCTGATCCCAGGCAACAGCTGGGACCAGTCAAGCTGATGCAATTCCTGTTTATTCAGCCTTTCCTTTATGCTGTGGGGTGAATCCTGCACTGTACTAACAGCTCTGTCTGTGCCAATATACACAGAGATAGTTGTGTCTAGTTTAACTCTTTCTTGTCTCTATACAGTCATAACATAATAAACAAAGCAGGAAGGTCATCTGGTGAAAATTTATCCCGACAGATAAAGATAAACCCAACCAGCAAAATCACCGGTGAGCAACTTCAGTAGACCACAGGGTTATTATTACAATTGTTAAAACCATGCCAACAGTTTTATTCTTAAAAAAGATCAAATTCTACTTTAATATATATAATATATTACCTTGGCTATAACCTGGGGTTATGGTTTAACACCTCCGTTCTAATCATAATTAGGCTATAATATGATAAATGTATTCTAATTCATGATCTTTAAACATTAAACTAAAGAAAATTGCACTGAAGAAAAAATCAAAGTCCATTTTTCTTTTATTAAGCAGGTAAGTGAGACTCTTTGCCAATAGAATAAAATAATTTACATTTAAAAAAAGAAAAAACAACTGAACTGTCTTAATTCAAGACTATAATAATTTAATTATCTTATTTTAAGTGTAAAAGCATTCATTCCATTGGTAGATCAACATAAATACATACACAACTTAAGGTTGAATACACATATTTTAAGAAATGTCTAATTATTTTTAGATCATTTTTGCTTTGTGAATGGTCTTTTTATTTGCTTGAGACACCAAAATAAAGCGTTCTTTTAAGATTAGACTAAATCAAATATATTCTGGAGAAACTCTAAAATTTTAAAATAATTCATTCTTCAGACAGTATGATCTGGTTTGCTGCTCTGAAGGCACCAAGCATTCAGGTTTGTGTCTCTTTAAATGATACGAATTAAGTACTATTGTTCAATCTGGAGGTTTCTTAAAATTGAGTTTTTCCTCTCCACTGTCGCTACAAGCATACTTAGTGTGAGAGATTGCCTTCAAGTCAATGAATCGATGCAATCAACTGGTTTTCCTTAGATAGAAAACTGAATCAATTTGATTGTATGATCTGGTGAACTGTAAAGTGCCTTGAGATGACGTGTGGTGTGATTTGGTGCTATATAAATAAACTGAATTGAATTTAATTGCAGCATGTTAGTAATAAGTTATATTGAAATATTGAGTCTATATCTATAGTATCATACAAAATGTAAATAAACATCTTTTATCAACTCCTTGCTTAAGACTTTTTCATAACACGTATGACCAAATGTGGATATAGGTCATCCCTGTTGCTCTGAATGTTAGGATGAGCTGATGACAATATTCCCAAAGTGCCATCCAGAATAAAAAAAAATAAAAAAAACCTTAAAGTAAAGTTGAACGGTTATGATAGCTTAAAGAATTTAAGTCCAAAATCATTGTTTTCACCCATTCTTGTATTGTTACTGTATAAAACTTTTGCTACTTTTGTTTTTTTTTTTTATAGTGCTATTCAAAATAAAGTTTTATGATATGGTACGGTTAAATGTGTTCTTTAAGTGTTTTCAGTTTAGATAATAGATGCTATTTTCATTAGCTAAACTATTAGCCAAGCTTGCAAGCCTAAAATGTGGGACCACTTCAAGTCTGCGTGTGTTTTAAAGCTTATTCTAGTTTAGGTTCAGGTTTATGACTAGGAATCGTGAAAATTAACACAACATTCTATTCACTAAATAACTCACATCTAAACAGTTTAACTAGGTTATTAACTTAGTCGAGTTAAGACGTCAGCATATTTAATTAATAGCCTGTTGCATTCTGTTATGGAGCTTTGAGAAGATTTAATTTGAGGAAATTAAAGAGCTTAAAATCTGAGGAAAGAGGTCCAAATTTTTACTTTTTCCTTAATTTAAGTTGTCTTGATCCCCAAATTCCTCTTATCGTTAACATTTTGGGAGGAATTTAGATGAATGAAAACATGCACCACATCTAATGGCATATTTTTCATGCATTGCCGCTCAGATTTTGCCCAGTAAAGTTCATCCATCTTTGTGCGGCTGACATACCTGGAGTCACAGTGAGCTGAGCCGTGCTGCTGACAGAGCCGTAGGTGTTGGACGCTGTGCAACAGAACAGACCCCCATCCTCTGGAAAGGCTTCGGCAATCACCAACGTACAGATCTCCTCTGAAATGCACAAACATGATGAACATCATTTATACATTTGTTTTAATACAATCTACCAGAGAAATCCAGTGGACAAGAAGACCATTAGCACACACAGACAAAGGTGTTCTCAGGTAGACTGATGACTCACTACAGAGACACAGAGAATATGTGGAAGACAAACTAGCAGACAGACAAACATCTGTTTGGCGATGTCTCTGTGACTCACGCACTGCTTTTACTTGTATATGTGCTTCATCATGATTATTATTAGATGGGACTCCCTCTCAATGCAGTACTGTGGTTGTCATGAAAAAATCTGGATTTCTTCTCCAGACAAAACTTCCTGTTCATTACTTATTTGATCTCTTTGTGTGTGCAGGAACATGAACCCTTTATAGCTGACATTCGTGCAAGGACCTGAGGCAACATACCTGGTTCAGCCGCAGATCGAGGCTCTGATGTATTCAGACAGGACAGGAGGGGAGGGAGAAAAGTGTTAGTCAGCATGAGCCTGATAGTTACTCGGCTTTATAGAGCTGGAGATTGCCTCACTTTTCTGGAGGATCCGAAAATCAGGAGAATCCAGGATCTCATTCCCCTGGCGGTACCATCTGACCTGGAGGGGGGGGGCTCCACGGACCCTGCACTCCAGAACCACCACCTGGCCCTCTGACGCCTGGACGTCCTGCAGGAGCTGCGAGGGAGCGAAAGAGTTAAAAGAAAGCAGCAATGAGGAAAAGAATGGGATGAGTGAAGGATGAAGAGCACATCTGAAGAGGGACTGTGAATAATGAAAAAGATAAATCTGTTTTCGAAGGGAATCATGACACAAAGGGAGGATGACGGTTAAATGCTTAAATTAAGGAACTGAGGCCACTCACTGTTATAAAAACCCTCCTGTTGGACATGAAAGTGCAAAGTTTTGACAGCTTTTCATGTTTTTCTCATTTATTTTTTTCCATATTCCAGTGAAAATATTATCCCCACACTATTCCACAATGGGAAAACAAAAACATCTGTTTGGATGGTTTTGTTAATCTGTTATATGCATCGATATTAAGATGCTTTTTTTAGCCCTCGATTAAATCCTAGAGTCTTTCTGGGAATGGACCTGTAAGCTTGGCATGAATTTGCTCTGGAATCTTTGCTCTCCCATTCTTCCTGACAGGAACAATCAAGATTAAACAGATTAGCGACGTCTTTTTAAGTCTCTCCAGAGATCCTCTATGGTTCAGCAGCATTCTTTTAGAAACCTGTTTTTTTTTTGTCCTCACTTTGAAATAGTTAAGGTTGACATCCAAAGCCAACAATGCATTTTGAGAGAATGCACCTGCCTGCGGTGAACTAGCTGCAGAGGAAAATAAGTTTTAACTAATAAGGAAATCATTATATGGGCAGCTTTTTTTTACTGAAAATCGGGTCTTCTAGTAAGGTTCACATCCTGCTCAGACATATGTATCGCTGTCTGCTCTTAAAGCACCACGAAATTCTAGTGGATTCGGTCCAGACTTTGTTTGAAGATATAATCATTTCCACATCAAAGTAGAACTTGAAAAAAACTTCTAAGACATGCTTTTTTTAACTAACTCAAACTAAATTGAGGTCTTTTTTATCCAGGACAGTTTCACAAAGATTCAGGCTATTGTCTCGTTGAAATGTAAACTGTCCATGCTTGGGATTCAGGACATGGAAAAATGCTTCTACTTGTAATTTCCTTTGATTTGAGCGATTGGATCTTTTTATAGAGAAATCTTTCAAAACATATGTGCTCTGTTGATGATACAGAAAGAAAATGAAGCAAGAAAAGTTTAATGTATTCAAATTATAGACCAACAGAAAACTGTGGATATTTGAGATGTCTAAGGAAAGGATACCTAGTTTACTAATACAGATGTGAGTACCTTTAATTGACTGTATTTGACTTTCACTAGAAATCTGCTGTAATGGCATTACCAGCATCTAAGCAGTAAAAGTTGTTTATTATTTTCTGCAAAATATCTCAAATGAATTGATGTTGGATGGAGAGCTTCTATGTGCATTGATTTTTAGGTCTTCTAAATATGGTCAGTCTCAGGTTGTGTGGAGGTTTTAAGAGGACCCTAATGCAGAGAAGGAAGTTTCTTACAGATTTAATAAGGAGTGGTGACAACAGAAGCATAATTCCAGAAATAACTAATGAAGGAACACAGGAACCAGAGCAAAGGGGAACACATAGGTTTGGGAGGGAATGAGAGTAAGTACAGAGGAGGGGTATATCATATATAATATATATAATGGAGTAATCAACTGATTGGGAGCAGGTGTGGACAGAAGGATCTAGAAGGGAGCTAGGGGAAAGGACACTGGCACAAGAGAGAGTAACCAAGACATGAGCAGGTCGCTGCTTAAAACCTTCTATGACTCTGTGGTGGCATGAGCCCTCCTCTAAGCTTTTGTCTGCTGGGCCCCTGGCAGCGCAGAGCGGGCCAGAAAGAGACTGAACAAACTAGTGAGAAAAAGGCCGCTTCTGTCCTAGGCTGCACTCTAGACTCAGTGGAGGAAGTGTCTGAGGGGAGGGCGCTGTCCAAGCTTTCATCCATAATGGACAACACCTTCCACACTCTGCACCAGACTGTAGAGGAGCTGAGCAGCTGCTTCTAGTGAAAGACATTTACACCCTGTTTGTAAAAAGAAGCGCTACAGCAGGTCATTCATCCCTGCTGCAACCAGACTCTATAATGCAACACTATAACAGCAATAACTGTATAATGTATAATATGCAATTACTATTTGATACCCTGTGCAATAACTATAAATATAAATATCCATCCATATAAATACCTGGGTAAACACTGTATTATAACCCGGTATAAGGATCCTACTATAAAAAGAAAAAAGCAGTCATACATGGATGCACTGTATATACTGTATATATCCCATGCACCTTTTACCTCCTTTGGCACATTCTTCTTCTTTGAGTATTTGAGCTGATATAACAAGTACATTTCTCCACTGCAAGATCAATAAAGTCAATCAATCAATCAATACAACAGGGCTTAAACTTAACTAAAAAACTTAATGACACTAAATGGAAATTAAACTAATGACATAGAAAACACAAAATGACAAGAATCAAAGTGTAACTGAAAACTCAAAAGCTCAAACAATAGGCCTTACCCATATTTAAAGCAGTTCTAATGAAGTGCTGGCTTTGCAGCCAATACGTTTGGACAGCTGAGGCCCCAATCCAACATCTTGTTTTAAAGGTGGGGATGGTGTGCTCAGGGTGAGATGAAGTACTGTTTTTCAACCACATTAGCAGTAGAAATGCATGCACTTTTCAGGGAGTTTAATCTGCACACTCAAACTGTTTTAATCAAAACCCGACATATCTATTTCTTTCCATTTTTGTAAACATGGATTACATTGCTTCCCCTTCGCAGCATTATCTTGTCTTGGTCTGTAGATACCTGTACCGTCAATACGTTCACCTGTAATTTCCTATGAATATCTGCTGAAGCATCTAACAAAACACCCAGCAGCATTGCACCTGAAAACTTCACATTCTGTGTTTTCAGCAATGGACACAGTTGAAAGAAGGTTCACAGAAGAAATATGCCGCATGGGTCAGTGGGGACCGGTGCTGACCAGAGGGGAACGTCATGATTAAAGTCTGGCAGCGGTTATAAAAGGAGCAGGGTGTGCGGGTGAAGGAAAAACAAATGTCCTTTACTAATGAAGTGGGAAATGATTTAGGGCCTGACAGGCTGAATGAAAGTGAAGGGGACCTGACCCTTGTGGGTTTGGCAGGGCTGTTTGAAGCTTTGCCTCAGTCCGTCTCAGTTCAGCTATCATAAGACCCACAGCCTGAGGGGGGAGGAGGGGGAGACGGGGTGAGGTTGAACCAGAGGAGGAGTGCTCATAAAATCTTTGTTTAATCAGACCCTGACTGGTGGAAGTGAAAGCACTGAGGACTGTTATTATGGGATGTCTGAGGGCATATATATATATATATATATATATATATATATATATATATATATATATATATATATATATATATATATATATATATATATATATATATATATATATATATATATATATATATATATATATATATATATATATATATATATATATATATATACTGGCATGTATTGCCTGCATATTGTTCCATATTCCGGTGTTCAGGCGTGGGTGCATCCTTTCATGGTTAAGACTTTACTGTTGTTTATAGCTATTACTCTTATAGTTTTTGTGAATATATTTTGGACAAAGGTGTATCTAACTTTGTGGAAATCCTACGACCTTTTGAGCTTTTATTTTCATAAACAAATCTTAACCAAACTATTCCAATGAGTTGAATTAATAAATCCCTAATCATTAATTATAATAATCACAACTCCAGACTCATTCTTGATTATTTCTAACCCATAAACTTTTACATTTTTTCGTATTACAAACAATTGTATCTAATTGGGATTTTATGTGATTGACCAGGAGAAAGTAGAAAATATTTATTATGCATGATCTTTTGAAAGATAACTTAAAATACATGTGTGCATTTGTTTTCGGAGATATTTAAATCAATTTGACTTCATGATTGTTTGTAGGATTCAAATGCAAGTCTCAAATCAAATTTAAAAAGTTTGCTTAAATAAGCAAATATCACAAATATCAGAAATTCGGAACCAAAAAGATCAGAAAATGGGGAAATTTTTAGCAATGGTAAAAAAAAAAAAATACAGAGTAAAATTCAGGACAATGGAGGAGGGGAGAGATAGAGCAGGTGGAGAGAGAATGAAGCAGAGAGAGAACTTAATGAGATGTGATCCATGCAGAAAGATAAATAGAGGTTTTGTGTTAGTACAATAATATAAATGGCATATATGTGGTTCAAAAGGAGTATTTGGATAATGAGTAAAGAAACAACAGAAGATAAAACTTTTTAAAACAGTTAAAAAATGTGTCAAATACATTTAAATAAAAAACTTTAAATAGTACTAATTAAATGTTGTGAGTAGGTGAAACGAAGTATTTTAGTTATACTGAAATCCAAATAGAGAAGTAAAACTTTATAAAACAATTTTTTTCTGATAACTTCAATATTTTAAGTTTATCAACTTAAAAATTATGAAACAACTAACTGCCTAAGAAATGTTTAAATAGTGGTAAATTATTTTGATTTACTGTTTAAATTAACAAATGAATTTATAATTCAATGAACATCAACCAAACACGTAGAGAGCAGGGACTAGAAAATAACTATATAACAGAGCATAAGTTAAAACTTTAAAAATTTAGAAAATAGACAGAAAACTGAAAGAACCAAATTAACCAAAAACAGGAGCCAGGGGCGTCTCTAGGTTTTAGAGACAAGGGTGGCTCAGCCCCAGAAGATAATGCGCGCGCTAATCGCGCGCCGAATTTTTTCAGTGCACCTGCTAAGGCGTTGTCTAAGACAAGGGTGTAACTTTGTGTTGAAAGTTGGTGGGGACGGCTCATAAGGAAAGGGAGCTACCTGCGCGACGCCTTTTTTTTTTTGTTGGAAAGGATAAAGCCAAAAAAATGCGAATAACATTTATCAATTTAATGCTTACAGTTGAAAACTGTTACAATATTCACTTATATATTTTGTGCAAAAAATATCACATAAATCTAAACAGACAGTACAAATCAAAGAAATCAAATAAATATATCAATTTTGTAGAACATTTATTGACAGTCAATTTTGGGTCACTTTTTAAAATTAATTTACTTTTAAACCAGGACTCGGACAAGATCTTATGGGGCCTTAAGCAGAATATGATTAAGCAACTCCGTCTTTCTGTCAAGAACATCCACCAGCAGGGTATCCAGGGGGGGATTTACCATTAGGCAATACTAGGCAGTTGCCCAGGGCCCCAAGTTCTGGGGGCCCCATAAAACGCTGTTTCCATGTATGGTTAATACAACTAATCCTTATTTGTCCACATTAATTATGTTTTTGATAAAAATCCTTTGGCTAAAATGCCATCAGAACGCTGATAAATAGAGAGGAAAAAGGGACAAGAAGAGAGGGACAAAACCTAGAACAATTAATGGATGTCTATTCTATTAACATTTCTCTATCTGTAGAATGGGTCTGTTTTATGGGTTTACTTCTCAGGGGGCCCCCTGCCTGTCTTTGCCTAGGGCCCCAAATTTCCTAAATCCGCCCCTGAGGGTATCAATACTGATTTGATAGAATCTGGGAGAACGGACCATGTTCAACCATCCATTTTCTTTAACCTTATCCCTCAGTGGGATCAGGAGGTGCTGGTACATATCTCTAGCCACGTTCTGGGTGAGAGGTGGGATCACCCTGGACAGGTCACCAGTCTGTCGCAGTATGTTCAACCAGCTTAAAAGTAATCGGTAATCAGATTTATTATTTGCACTTTTACTAAGTGAACTTTCTAACTCCCTTAAATCTGAAATTCCAATGCCAAAATTGTTTAAATCTTTTATCTTTGGACCCCCTGCAGAGTGACGTCACACCTGCAAGATCCTATCCTTACCTTCCTGCTAGATTGCAAAAAGCAGCTTGCTCATGAGTTGTCAACATAACACGCTAAATCTTAAATGTACGTGTACATATAAAAGAAAAAGGGGCGCAGTGCTTGCTACTGAATGGCAACACTATCAAAGTCAGGAAAAAGTTTTAAGTGAAGCCGGGATTAAAACAGTAGCTACAAGAAGCTTCAAACAAAAGGTGTTCTTTATGTTCAACCTAAACACCAACTCCGATAGACCATCAGTAGAGCAGGTGTTTAAATTAATCAATCACTGCTGCGAAAGCTTATAGCAGTGAAAGCTAATATACCACAGCCATCACTTAATAAACACAAAATAAACAACCCTCTAAAAACGGAAAACTGTAATGGACTGAAAGTCCTGTTTTTTATGTGGGAAATTATTTGCGTGTGTTTTAGTATAATTCTGATATATTGGCGCTGTTGTCTGTTTCTATGGCAACGATACTGAATGTAGTGTAGCTTAGAGACCTGCACGGGTCGAGTTTTACCAACCCGCACCCGCCCGAACCCGTTAGGATGACTACCGAATCCGACCCGTCACCCGCGGATATCTTCAAATGTTATGGGGAGAGGTTGGAGGGGGGTGATGGGGAGAAAGCGAGAGGCAACAGATTCTTTTTTCTGAGTTTTTTTGTCGGGGTTTGTGGACGGTGAGCAGCGGGGAGAACTTTTTTTATTTTCTTTCTGAGGAGCGGCATGAATGGGGTTTTAATCAGATATACACAGCACCGAAAGCAAAATACGTGTACAATATTGGTGGGGACATGTCCACACCAGTCCTTAAGGAAGTTACGCCTATGATTGTTCAGATTAACTTGTCTTCTTTATGGCTTTTATTCGGTGCTTTACTGCATTTGTTTTGGGAAAATATGGGGAAAAAATAAATACAGAAAAATATATAGCTATATTTTTTAAAATCGCAAAATAATTATAGGGTGGCTAATGCCAAAGAAAGGGTGGCTGAAGCCACCCTTAAATAGGTCTAACGACGCTTATGACAGGAGCTAAGAAATACAGGAAGAAAAAGAAAAGGATTTCTGTACAACATCAAATAGTCAGATATTTATCTGACACTAAACATGAGCGCAGCTGAGCATAAATTAGAGAAGCGAAAAAAATTCAGATTACAGAGAAATCTTGAGAAACTGTGGGTAGACACAGCTGAGGTGATAGAAATTATTGGGTTTAACTCAATCTTCATGAAAGGATGACAAGAAGAAAGACTTTTATGTATTTATTTGGCACAAGCCTGAGAAATTTTAGAATGAAGAACAGTTTGTTTGTTTTGTTAAGTTTGTAAAGCTTGCTTAGATTTCCGTCAGCTCTGATTGCAGCCAAGTTATTGAATTAAGGCTAATTTATACTCAGAAAACCAGGTCATCTGCGTGTGTGTCGCAGTTAATGCAGACGTGCTCCCGCCTGTTCCGCAGACACTCTGGTGCACCTCACCGAAATTGCAGGCGACCGCACACAGGAGGCTTCAACTCTACACTCTGTGTATTCCCTGTTTAGTAAATTACTGGCTTGTTTTGTTTGTATGACCACCATTGTGGAAAACGACTTGTGAAGTTGGACCAGCTAGAAGAGCGAGGTGCGCTCTTCTAGGAAGGCTGGGACCCTTTTTCCACCTGGATCCCTGCACTTTTTCACCCTCATGTCCCTCCGTTGTTGCACAAACTTGCCCCTTGCCTTTTCCACTTCCTAACACCCACAGCTAGTTGGTGATAGTCCCTCTTGCGTTGTAGCGTGTAATAACATAGCGCAGACCACGCTTCAAAATTGGGCATAAATCAAAAATACCTGCGTCATTCCTGCAACCAGCTCACTGCGACACACTGCTGTGGGAGTATAACCAACCCTTAAGTGTGGATTCATATAAATGCATGCCACACTTTTCAGATTTTCATATATATATATATATATATAAATATAAAGGATAGAATTTCTCTCCTGTTTATAATTACTTTGGTCATCACACAAGTACTGTAAAATATGGGTTTTTATCAAGCTGTGTGAAGCAATGAGAAATGCAAGGCATGTAAAAACAACTGGCTATGAATTGACTTTCCATTCAAACTCACCTTTGTGAACAGCGGTGGGCCTGATGACTCAGCACCATGCAGTAGTGACAGAGGGCTCTGCATCTAGATCATAATACACACATACAAGAGAAGATTAAGCTTTTTATTATGTCTCCTAAAGGTTTAAAAGCAGCGCTTGGCTGAGCTGTCCTGCATGCTGTAGGGACTTACCCGCTGTGGGGGATGAGACATGGACTGGACCAGAGCGGAGCGGTGAGGAACCACCTCTGGGCTCTTGGGAGATGACGAGCGTATTGTTAAGGACATGGAAGTCATTTTTTTCTGAGCTCTGTGAGAAGGAAAAAGGAGGAATGCTTGAGGAATATGTAGACAGAGAGCAACCAGAATCTGAAGAAGACCTGGATTATATTCCTTATTAAATTGCGATATTTTGGTGTAAAGAAAGCTGTTATGAAGCAGCTTAAGCTTTGATAAATTATCTCATCATACACGGAGGGAGTAAAGCTCGCACGAGAGGTCAAAGCCTGGAGTTAAGTGTAAGGGACAGGCATGACACGGCAATTCTTTTTCATATTAACCCCATAGACCTTTCATTATAAGGAATGCATCCCATGTTTTAGGTCAGGTCTAGGGCTCTTTAAAGGCCTGGTTAAAGAGAAGCAGACAGCAGACTAATAGCTGCTGCAGGGCTCAGTTAACCCTTTCAGGGTTCCTACATTCATTGGGTCATAAGGTCACGGCGATGCAGAAACACACGTACTGAGGCATGACTCCTGATCTTGACTTTGATACCGTTCCTTCTCCTTCTGAGTCCGATGATGAAGCCCCTATAAATGGATGAAACAAAGCAGAGGCTGTTTTTGTAACATTGTATAAAAACGGTAAATAACCTGCAGAGGAATTTCTCTGGTGTTGCAGAAAACAAACACAGATACAAACATTTCCCTAAATATTTGACACCATTTACAAAATTAAAAGATATATTTTTACCACATCAGTCCGGTGGCACAAAAAAAATTTATTATATGTTGCTTTAGATGATCAGTGCAGATATAAGCTACCATAAAGAGCCATATTAGTTATTTGTTTATTTTTTGATGGGCACCTATTTTATCTCTCCTCTAGTATAAGGTCCAAAGAGACTTTTTAACGTTACTTTATGTGGTACAGTATCTTTAAATATTGTCAATAACAATTCAAAAAGAATATGAATATGAGAGTATGAAACAAAGCTTTAAATGTTACACTGAACAAATAATAAAAACAGCTCTGCAAATGGATGTATTTTTATAAGAGTTTGGTAAAACTATAATGCAAAAACAAATAGTGTATTACATGAAACCAACAAGCAAACCCAATGAGCCTGTCTGGAGGAGATGTGTACTAAACCGGATGGTATGATTCTTCTACTATTGTGACATAAAAACCTCAGATAAAAAGATTTTCAGCCAAAATCGAATGTTCTGTAATAGTTAAGAAAATCCTATGCAATAAATATAAATACAACTTCATCTGCACTTTTTTTAAATGAATACATTATTATAAGTCTAGCATCAATACAGGTCTCTATGGCTGTATATGTGTATAAAAGGCTTTACTAATTGAGCCAATATGCAGTGATTAGGAAGGCAAGAAAGGTAAAAAAAAAACAGATTCAAACTTATGAAACTGCATCAGAGGGGAATCTTGAGTAACCATGTCTCCATAACAACCCTTAAACACAATCTATATGCAAACTTGGTGTTTACATGATGCCAGGAAAAAAAATGGTGTTTTCCATCCGCAAATGTAAACATGCAGAAATTCCTCAGTAACATTGAAACCAACTGAGGAAAAGTCATTTTCAGCTGCAAACACTTATTGATGAGTGGCCTTAAAAAAGGGTGAATGATGGGAACAGTGTTAGTTATGGAGAGTGATTATTATGCTGTTAACCTTTAAAATACCAGAGAATTTGAAACACAAGTCATGTGCTTGCCTGCATGGTATGGGTTACCCAGTAAACTTTAAGATTATAAAAGGGTATAAGGTAAAATATTTAATACATTGATTTTAACCCATGCATATCATGCATGCATGATATAGATATTCCACTTGCAACTGTTAGTATTTGATTATGTGAAAACAGAAGCTTAAAAGTCTGACCTTCAATGTAAACCTCAGCTGAGGTATTATCTGCTCCTAGACTGTTGGAAGCCACGCAGGTGTAACGTCCCGTGTCGTCCTCGAAGGCTTCAGCGATCACCAGAGTGTGCAGGTCTCCTTCCCTCCAGATTTGGATGTCAGGGGAGTTCTGCAGCTCACGGCCTTCGCAGAACCACCTGCAGGAAGGGTAAACCCAGATGTTTTTCTAAAGTGCTACCTTTAATGAAATGCTTTTTCTTTATGTAATTGAAACATTTCTATTATTTAAAAAAAAAACTCTGCTCTGTGTGTTTGATAAAGATTATCTGATGTTAGACACTCAAAAGATGGAGTTTGTAGCTCTGTTTTCCGCTTAAATGTCGTAGCTGTTTTTTTCTTTTGCAAATTATTAAACCAAACTGGTTTCCATGACTCTACTCTGAATGAGATGCGGGTCTGCTAATCAACTCTACGTGCGTACCTGCTCAGTGACACACTCCTCCTGGGTACGTCTGAGTTTCCATATCTACAGAAACATCAGCCACCCCGAGGCACTGACAAACTGCTATGTTACGGGAAGCAGAAACACCTCTTTCCAATCAGAGTGCTGTGTGTCTGGGCAGGCGCTGCACAACGCTCCTTGGGGAGCGGAGAAACATGCTTTGTCTCTTCTTGGATTTGATGTGGATAAGAGAGAGTCTGTAACTCTGGCAGCTTCATCTGTTTTATCTCTCTTCACAGGGTTATGATTAAAGCAGAACTTTCCCAGTCCTCCAGCTCAGTGCCACCACATCAAGTCCAAGATCAAACAGCGATGCTACAGTCATCCACCTCCTTCCACACATCAGGCCTCTAGGACCACAAACGGAGACTTTGATCCATAGTTTTATCTTTTTTAAAAGCATTCTATAAACATTCAGAACATCCACTCTCCAATGACACACCACTCCAATGAGAATGAGAGGGGATATAAATCCTGGTTCACCTCTCGACCTCTGAATCAACAGGGGAGGTGCAGGAATTCCCAAACGAAAGAAAAGAACAGCTGTTCTTCAAACCCAGAGCCACGACCTTAAAGACATTCCTGCTGTCTCAGAGCACTCCATAAAAAATGTTTCTACAACCTGCAGCATGGCCGTAATTTTACTTTTTACACCCAGATGTGTCAGTCAGATAAAGCATCCAGACAATAGTTCATTCTTGTGAATTTATGGATTATGTCTGAGCTGATTGATGTGGGCGTGGAGGTGAAAAAAGGTGACGGGGAAAGTGGATGAATGAGCGAATGGCGGGTAGAGAAACGGTAGAGTGAGCCTGAGTCAGAGGAGGGTAGACACGCAAAATGATGCAGTGTATTAGTGAGACTAGTCATACCAAAGGATTTATTATCATCAGGGTCAGGTGGACATAGACCGCCTTGGAGAAGAGCTCACAGAACATCACTTTTTGTTATGGTTCAAACACAAACTTTAGAGCTTTTTTATATACTACATCAACACTAAGAAGTGTATTAATGTGGAAAAAGAGGGATAAAAGCTTTTATTTTAAGTTTTTCCAACAAACATCTAGAAAAGGAGTTTTTAATTTTGCTTTCATCCATCTTCTCATCAACTTTTGCCTGCTTTCAGCTAAAGGAAAACATGATGATTGCACCATGTGAGGCTGTTTGCATGGCTGGTTTCTTTCATACACAGGTCTGATCTGATCAGAGCATTTCCTTCTCTATTAGTCCCCTGCATCACTCGTTACAAGATGCAAACAGGATTCCTCATGGAGCTCTTTCAGATACACCTTTCTTCATGCTACTCTGCAACAAACACTGACCTGTCAACAATTTCTCCAGCTGAGCTGTGGATCTCTGCTGCTCCTCTAGTGTTACCACAGACATCCATAGTGGGCCGCCATGCCTTGTTACATGAACAGCTCTGCTGTAAGCTTTCCATTTTCTAAAGATGGATTAAACACATCTCTGTCAGATGTTAAAGGGTTGAGATATTGCCTTTAAAACCCAAAATAGTCTTGACCTTCCCCAGAATTTCTGACTGTAATGTTTGATTAGTTATTTGGTCCTTTTTACTCTATTGTTCTCTGACAATAGACAATAGTCTTTGAGGCAAAGGCCTCAGGCTATATCTGAGGCCTTTGCAGAGCTGCTGGATGTAAAACCTATATCAAACTGCATGGAGATGGATTGTGTTTACTACTAAGCTGTCTTTGTAGAACATTTTCTAGATTTCATTAGGGGTGTATTAGAACAAAAGTTGGATAATTACACATAACAAGTTTTCCATTCTACTTCCACTGTTCAGTTATCTTCCACATTGATTTGCTCCATAAAAAACACACCCAATAAATGGTAAATGGCATGTACTTATATAGCGCCTTTATTCAAGTCAGCAGACTTGACCGAAGCGCTTTACACTACATTCATTCACCCATTCACGCACACACTCACGGTGGCAAGCTACATTGTAGCCACAGCTGCCCTGGGGCTCACTGACAGAAGTGGGGCTGCCGTACACTGGGGCCACTGGGCCCTCTGACCACTATCAGTAGACAATGCAGGTGAAGTGTCTTGCCCAAGGACACAACGACACTGAAAGTCGGAGCCGGGGTTCGATTTCAGGGCAAACTCCTACATCCAACGCCATTGTCGCCCCATGTAAATAAAGCATATAGGCAGTTGTAAAGTGGCTAAAATGTGAAAAATAAAAATGAAAAGATGTAAATATGTTTTCAATAGATGCTTAATAATTCATTTGTCATTATTGCTATGTGATATATAATATTTTATTTGTGTTACTTTCTAACACATGAACAAAGTTGTTTGCATCACCTATTTGTTCATCCGATGATGCTGTCAGAATCATAAAAATGTCACAGGAACATAAAGACCAAAATAAATCCGCTTAATTTTAAGCAGCTCAATGTGCACCAATCACCTGAGATAGTCTGTGGTTTGTGCGCAGGTAGCAGCTGTTACGTGTCACAAGTCACAGTATGATAATGTCATGGGATTTTGAGACCCCACAGTGATATGACATAAATTTGCAACATGTCATTATAGGATGACTCAGACCAGATTCTGCTTCCTAATTAAGAGCAGCCTGGGACTGACAGTAGAAAGGAGTTTATTTTTCCCAACCAAACAATATCCCTGTGTGGTTTTTCAATCCATTTTTCCCGGATTATAACCAGCTGGGGAAAAGTGAAAACAGCGTGCTTGCGTGACTCTGGTGTCTGCTGGGGCTTTACTCCTAAAATCCAGGTTATTTAAGGTAATTAAATATTTCTACAGACTACAAGTCACTTACAGTGATACTGAGAGAGCATCAACAGTGTTCTATGCAACACTTGCTGTAAGTGGGATGACTGTTTAATACAAATCCTTTCAAATTGTGCTTCAAGTTGCATCAAAACGGGTTGGGTTTGACAAACCCCCTTAGCAAAGTCTGATGGCGATGATGAGAATATTACAAGCAAAGTGAGATGGTTCCCCAGATGTATAGACATACAGTCCCCTACAGCAGTATCCATATCCCATTAACCTTTTCACATCTTGCTGCTGTGAAGTAGTTTTTTAACTGAGTATTGACAAAAAAAGCATCTAATAAGTAAAACCCTTATTCTGAAGCGTAATAATCAGTTAAACAGTCAACCTGAGTTTAGATCTCAAATGTATCTGGCAGAATATTAGTCAACAAAAAGTATAATGAAGACTAAAAAACACAGAAGGGATAATCAGAGAAGAGGTTAATGGTACGTAAGTGCCTGAGAGCTCTAGTTTACAGAACAGCTAATGCTTTTTCAAAAATCTATACTTTTAGGATCTTGGGTAAGAAAAAAAAAATTACTTGTCAAATTAAAGTCATTCAAAGAACCAACAAAAGCTATAGGCGACACAGCAAACATGTGGAAGCAGGCACTTTGATTATATGAAACAAAAAATGAAACTTGTAGAGAAACTAACACTAAACAGCAGCTTTAACACACCTTCCTTACTGTTAGATAGAGAGGTAGCAGCGTCATGCTGAGGGAACGATGGAAATAGTTTCCTGGATTTGTTGTGATCTTAACCACAAACATGACATCCGTCAATAGTGAACCTCCATCTTACATGCGGTCACAAACTCCTTGCATCAGTGTTTAAAGCTTACTTTTTCGTTTTTTCCTTTCAGTATTTTTCTCTCCGTCAGCAGCACCGAGCTCTGTGGACTTAAAAGGCAATGTACATTAAAAGGCAATGTACATTTGAGGAGTGAAGGAATGGAAATGTTGCTAAAACAAAGAAGAGCACTCATCGGCTCCTCTCACTGACAATAAAGTGGGAAGCTCAAACTGCTCTCAACAAAAACAATAAAAAAAGCTTATTAATAAACCTTAATGAGGCAGAATTACACATAATTACTGGGTAAAGTCATTTAAAGCCATACGGTAATGTTTATTTAATCCCCTCTCTATTTCCCGGGAATGTACTCAAGATGATAATAGGCCCAAACTGCATGCTGCGCTTTCTCCTGTGAGGGAAGCGAGACATTCTCCAGTCAGATACAGACTAGAAGGAATAAAAAGGAATTCCACCATTAGTGGACTCGTTTTCAGGGGAAGCAGGGTGTGGTAGAAACAAATCCATCAATGCTCAAAGTAAATGGGCTGAAAGTGAACATTTCTTGGCAGAACGCAGCTTTGCCACCTACTTCCTCTCAACACAATACCGTTATAAAACACACCTATTCAGAGCATGCATACAAATGGTTTAATGAGTAACACCTCAGCCACTCATTCATCCCACCCAAAAAAGGCAGACAGCCAATAAGGGGATTAAACATCCCACCATCAGCACCAAACAGCCCCTCTGACCGACGACCCCAGGCTGTCCAAGGCTAGACGAAGCCTCAGAGGAGAGGATCTCACAGGCCAAACCAAAACTCTGTTGCCCTGGGCTCGATAGTGCGTGCCGAGGGCCACACTCTCCTCGCCTGACCCTGTTGTTATTTGCTGCTGTTGATGGAAAATTTTATGAAGCTAAGCTCAGTTTCACCACAAACCCCAGTGGGAAGCAGCCGGAACAGAAGGGAAACTGACTGTGACATTGATGAGGGAGTGATAGACGGCAGAGCAACACCTCCAGGAGTTATTCAACACTTAGTACACTTAATAGGAAGTCTTTGTCCGGAGGTATTTTATCTGGCGTTTCCATTCGGTCCTCAGTGGGGGGGTTAGAAGTCTGTGGACCGCAGAACTGGACCCATGGTTGAAATGGACAACAGAGGCGGCATCAAGGCTGTCTTTATCCATAATTACAAACTACGACAAAAATGAAGTAAAAATGGCGAACCTTACAGCAGGCTGGGTCAGTTTTACAATCGCCTAATTCACGCAAACAGCAGAGTAAGGGCTTATTCAGTTTCCTCTCTCCCATGAATGTGGACTGGGTTTCTAGAAACAAATATAGCTTTAAATCACATTGACAGGGAAAGAAAAAACTCCTTGCGTTAATCATTCAGTGATGGTTGTCAAAGTTACCTTCTAAGATGGCATAGGGATCATCAAGTACAATCTGAAAAAACAATACATTATCTATCATTGGAGATTGTTTTATGAGTCTGGATAAATGATCTAGCAGCAAAGCGGTTACCATCCTGATGTTATCTGTCTCATTATAACCTACTAAAACTTTACAGGAAGTCACAAAGAGCCTGACTTTTAACAGTTCTTGTGATCCTACATTCTCTCCATGAGTAGGTGGGTTCTCTCTGGGTACTCTGGCTTCCTCCCACAATCCAACCGTTCTGTTAATTGGTCTTTCTAAATTGCCTCAGGTGTGCAGTAATATGTCCTCTGTGAATCTCTGATCTAAGATCTAGGATAATCCATTGACCTGACTGCTCCTGTTTGTGTTTATTTTTGAACAATTTGATCAGCTCTACATAAATCCATCATTTTTGAGCCTGTGTTCATTAGTAGAATTCAGGATCCCTGCAGAAATTAAAGCCTGAGGTCAGGGTACTTCTGAAAATGTGTGTGATTTAGTTTGATCAAAGCAAAAATGAAGTAAGTTATTTTATTTTTCAGGTATGGAGCATCTTTTAAACAGAAATCTGTGTAACATAAAGCAGTCCACAACAGCCCTATTCTTTCAAATCTAAATTCCCAAAAAAGTTAAAGAAAAACAATCCACTGGACTTGGTTTCCAAGTTTGAAGACATTTCGCTTCCCATCCAGGGAGCCTTTTCAATTTATCTCTCTGTCTGAATTGAAAAAGCTTCCTCGATGGGAAGTGAAACTTTTTCAAACTTGGAAGCAAAGTCCAGTAGATTGTTGTTTGTTTTTGTTTTTTTTTTTACTTTTTTTGGAATGAAAATTACCTGGATGACTGAGAATCTTCACCAGGATTCATCTAAACTGTAGAGTTAAAGTAAGCAGTCCTTAGTTCCATTTAAAATACTCTGTTTAGAGCCTTGTCAACTAAAAATAGAAATGCCTCTGATAAAGAGGATCTCAAAAGAGAGAACAGACTCTATGATGATGGAGCTTGGTCAATGGGATCGCATGCATGATGGGTCAAAGCTGACCGGGATGATTTAGACTAAAGACAGCTGCTGATGACAGTTGGATCTCTGACCGGAAGCAACCAGAAAAACAACTCTGTTAGGAATTCAAGCCCAGTCCATCAGTTAGGATATTTACATGAGCAACTATTTGATCATTTTCATGACCATATCTCTCACTCAGCTGAATACCATCCAGATAAACAACGGAGAGGGAATGCATTGTGCCTGGGCCCAGTTGTGTGTGCTAGCATGTCTGATGATGTGCATGAGAGACAAAGACTAAAATAGTGCCAGATTAGTGCAGCAGCTGAACTACAAATGGATATTCCTCATTACTAAGGGGGATCCCCCCTTCGAGCATAAAGACCCACATATGTGCAGAAATGGATCTGAATAAAACTTAATGACTGAAAAACAAAAATCACTTTTTTTCTGCACAATAAAATACGAGCTACTGGTGCAATATGATAATAAAGGAAAATGCCCATTAAAGGCAAGTGTCGGTTGTTTACATAATTATTTTGCTTAGGATTGACGTAGAAAATATCATCGTAAGCCATAAATTCCTCAAATTCTTGATTAAGTTGATTTATTTCACTTTAACAAATACAAACATTAAAGCGCGACTTTTACACTTAAATATTTAATCTTAAAGGTTGTCTAAACTGTAACTTACCTGTGCTTTTATGTGTCTTACTTCCCAGTGAGGTAAACCAAAATCAGTAAGAAAGTCCCCTGATACCGGGTTGTACATAGAGCCTCGTCTCCTGAGAGCATGACCCACACTGAGCCACACAGCCTTATAGATATGCACACATTTCTCAGGCTGAGCAGAGGACTGAGAGGGAGGGTGGGAGGGAGCAGCTCAGAGCTGCCAAATTCCTCACAAAACAGAAGAGTGAAAAAAAATACATTTAAGACTCATTAAAGAGACAAGAAATGTTTCTCGACTGCCCACACCGAGTTCATTCATATAATTCCAGTGGTTTGCTGAAATGTCTGTAAGCATCTCTCTCTCACAGAAAAAATAAATCCCACTCATACATGTCAAACTATCTGTAACTCTAAACCCATCAAAGCTCGGAGCAGGTAAACTTCCGATCACTTCATACATCTTGCGGGATGCAAACCTATAAATAACCTTTTCTGGCCTTGGACTCTGGAATCTCTCTCTAAAACAAACCAAGAACTAAAAAAAATCTTGCTTTTCTGTTGTGAGACAAGTCTTGGCCACAGTCGGCTGACCATCAAAGGTGCCACAGCAGGACTTGGCTGGAGCCAGTCAACACTCTCACGATGGAAACCTCTGGGGCTCTAATCTCCAACTATAGGGAAGAAAAGGCTTTAAAGTTAATACAAGATGACAGTGCTTCAGTTTGCACAACAGTGCAGACCTAAGAGGAGAAAACATTAAATGCACTTCCCCAAAACTAATCATTCCCTTATGCTTGAACTAGAAGGAGGCCACTGGAAAAGCCAAATTTGGCCTGTACAAAAATAGCATTAGTTAGAGTGGAAATAAACCACTTCTGTTGGCTGCACCTGGCAGGAACAAGACAGATGACTGCGGTGACGCTAAGATGTGTGCATACGTCACATCTTTCAATCAAAATAAGACCACGGTGATTAAATTTAAAAATCAGTCCAGTCAGCAGGCAAAAATCGGCCATTTGTGGTTTGTTCAGAGCCGGAGAGCTTCTGGCTGATGCCAACAGAAAGGGTGTGGTGCGCTTCAGTCTCTGCAGGAACTCCTGCTCTGGCTTCAATGCAAGCAGAACTCTGGATATTTTGGTCACTAGCAGCCCTCCACTGGGATGTGGCAGGTGGGCTTCAGTGTTGTGCCATTACTTAGAGGGTCAGCTCTCCTCACGTCTGCTGGACTTGGTGACATGAAGATCGATGAGGAGAAGAATAAGCAACTGACAACATCTACTCCCCCCCGTGGCAAACGCTGAGTCCCTCGCTGGGCAACAGCTTGCTTCCATTTGTTCTGAGAGCAACACGAGAAACACAACAGCTCTTAGATGTGAATATTAAGGGTTTAACATTGTAGGAGGCATGCTCACATTTGTCAGTTACTGAATGAAAGCAACTCTCTCATACACACTGTTTTGTCTTTGGGCTCTACGTGATCTTAAGAAGAATACATTTCATAAAGTTGATGAAAAAATGTTCAGGTCCTTTAATCAGCTCCTCCTAATAACAGAGGCTTTTTGCAGCCATGTTATTTTGATTATTATAAATGTTTAAGCTCTATCCATCTGAAAGAAGGGAATGCAGACACTTTCAGATCTCCTTTAGAGGTACTTTTGTTAAGAGAAAGACATCAAGTACTCTTTGTAAGGCAGGGGTCTTCAACATTTTCCAGGCCAAGGACCCCCAAACTGATGGTGAGATGGAGCGGGGACCCCCTAATTATATATATTGTATGAAATCAATGAAACTGGTCCTATAGTCACTCTAGTACAGATGGAGTCATGTAAAGAAAGTAATTTCTCCCTGGGATTATTAAAGTATTTCTGATTTTGATTCCTGGTTGATGGGATAGGTGTTGTGAATGAAACGGTGTCCAGCTTGAAAATGCTCCTGTGTGTCGCTGAATGTGTGCATTGATGACTGAAAGACATCTTCTGCCTCCATTTATCTGTTTACTACAGTCTGTTGAATTGATGTTAATGTGGATTTAAAGACATTTAAATTAGTGAAAAAACTGCAGGAGAGATTATTAAAAAAGGCTGGCCAACCAACACTTTTGTGACCCCTGTGAAGTACCTCTTAGGACCCCCTAGGGCTCGCGGACCCCCTGTTGAAGACCTCTATCGTAAGGCATCCCAAAGTTAACTATTGTTACCTAATTAGATATAAGCTTTTCTCTCAGACATCTCATGCAACTCAGAGAGCAGACTTTAGTAAAATGTAGTTTTCTTTTGTTTTGTTTTTTTAAATATGACTAAACGGAGTCACCGGGGGAAAAGTTGATGCACATGCAGACCAGAGATGCTCATATTAAGGATGAACTGAAAAAGATCTATCTAGAAAAACACAAAAGAGGAGGCATTGTGGCTAACCCAAAACACTGAATAAATGGAACAAGAAGTAGAAGATGCTTCCACCAAGTTTCACCAATGGTAGTGTTGGTATTTGCATGTGAGCCACAGGGTTTTCATCTACATGTAAGCAGAACTCCTTCCTACATATCACTGTGTCCTTTAGAAGGCCTATGGTGGACTGCAAACTACGCTTTGATATTAATCACATGGGTTGCTTCTGAAGGCAACTTGCTGGATTTCATTTTGGCTATCAGACTAAAGGAGTTGTTTCCAACTGCAAAATTTTGAAAACTTTATTTCCTTTCCTTCTGCTTAAAAAATGCACAGTTTTACTCTGGCCTTAAAGTTAAAAGATTATGAATACTTTTGCACAGAGCTGTTAGAAAAAGAAATAACTAATCTTTGCGCAAACAACCAAACATGTAAATGATATTAGAATCCAACCAAAACTTGACCTCACTGTGTTTCAAAAGGTCCCATAAGGGTCAGCTGACGTCACTATGAATGGACGCATGTTGTCATTTTGTGTTCCTTCTCCAAGGAGACCAACTGACGCTAACAAAAACACCGGCTATGTCCTCTCATGATCTCACACTGTAAAGACTATATATCCTCCCAACTGTCAAATAAATCCAAGAGAAAACCAACAAAAGTAACACCTAGAAGAGCCCAAAAATTAAACATATCAGCCGTAAACAATAAATGAGACCAGATATTTAAACAGCAGCATGAAGTCTCTTCTAAAATGAAGTGCACTGCTGACAAGATCAGACTTACGCTAATAATATGTTTGTTCCTCTGTTCTTGTGCTATCATTCCGTAAAGCCAAATTCCACTAGCATTCTTAAGTGAGCTTTTACCTAAAGAACGTGCTCACAACTACAGATTAGCTTAAACAAATACAACAAATTACACATTTTCTGAGAGTACTTCATAACCACATCCATAAATCTCTCTGTCAAAAAGTAATTTTAGCTGAGGATAAACCGCACAGCAGCCTGTGTCAGGTCTTATTTTAGGTATGTATCACCACTTTCTGGGAACATCAATTTGATGCAGTTAATGCAATTCCTGTCTTCCACTGTGCAGATCTTTGGGCCCGTAATGGCTCTGAGTCACTTATTGTGTGGCAACATCTTTTAAGCAACGCAAGTAAAAAGGAAGTCGGCATCATTTTCCTATCAATTTTTAAAATGTGCACAAATACTTTATATCATCTAAAAATCAGGGGATTTATAATCCTTTCTGTTCCTAGATGGACTGAGATATGAATGGATGGATGTTGACCTAAACAGCATTCTTCGTAGAAATATTAGGGAGGAAACAACAGAAACAAACTGTAGTACATTTTCTGCCTACTTGAGAAGATGAATGCCAAAAGCTGCAACAGGCGGAGGCTGCTGTAGTCAGGGTTTGAACTCTGTAACCTCCTCTCCTCCCTCTGAATTTATAGACATCTATTCAAGCTCTTATCCTAAACACACGCGTCTAAAATGAAACAACTTCCTAATTCTGCCAGTATAAAACCCACATCCTGAATCAGTCCTTCCTGGGATATCAGCTGGCTCCAACACTAAACAGCACGGATGGTTCATCCAATCATGAACCATAGGAAAGACAGTGGAGATGCACATCTTGAGTTTGCATGCTGGACAGTTTAACGTTCGTACAGCTGTTATCCTGTCACACATGGGAAGCAAAGCTTTGGCTTGTTTTTATGAGTCCCAAGTGACCTCTCATCTGCTCATAAAAGAAGTATCCTTGTGCAGCCTCAAATTTTAGAGTAATGCAACATAAAGCGCAATAGATTTTCAACAAAGGACTGTTGGTGTTTTTATTTTAGGCAAACGCACAAGCTCCCCCAAAAAACCCCCTCCTTCAGCTTTGAAGGAGATACATAATTGAATCAAGCTTTCCTTCCAAAAAAGTAAAAAAAAACAATCCACTGGAATTTTCTTCCAAGTTTGAAGACATTTCGCTTCCCATCCAGGAAGCTTTTTTTTTGGCTTTTTGGAATGACGATGACCTGGATGACGAGAATCTTCACCAGCAAAAGTTCTCCTTCACATGCAGCTTTTTTTGGCAGCTGCACAGGAATTCACCATCCAGGAAAAAAAAATTAAAATACTCCTTCAAAAGCCATATTACTGTAAGCTGGGTCTGATGGCAGCGCCTCGCCAAACATGAGGAACAGCAGAGATTCGATTAACAGGTGAACGCCGCCCAGAGCTCACTGTTCACAGACCAGCTGTGGAACAGACTCTGAACCACAAAATGAAGCGTGTGCAAAAAAGACGGAAAAAGACGTCTGCATCTCAGCAGGAAACTCTAATCCAGCTATGAGCAACAGGCGGCACTGAAAAAAATAATGCAACCGCTGTTGCCTTTTACTTAATCATATTTAGTTACTTAAACAAAATTGTTTTATGTCCTACCCTGTTAACGTGAAACAATTGTGTTAAAGTAACTAAATATGATTAAGTAAGTAAATGCAATGGAAAGGAGCCTCGGCAGAGTATAAAACCTTGAGACCAAGAGGAAAAGTTTGGGTTTCATTCTGACAGAGGAAAGATGGACCAGATCTTGACCCTCCAGCTGCTGATGGAGTTTTGTGAGACTTTTTTGTCCAGCCGACATGAGTTTTTTATGTTTTGAGTAGGACTGTAATAACTGTGTCTCTTTATCTATTCATCAGGTTCATTTGGGTGTCTGGCAGGTCCTTCCCATATAGAGAGGTGTGTCCACATCCCCTTCATTCAGCTGAACTTGTTCCCAGGTTAGGTTGGATTCTGATTAAGGTGACCCTTTTCCCCCATCCTCTTTATGGTGTTTATAGCTGCGTTATACCTCATGATGTAGTTGTAGAGAGGAGAGTATTTGGAAACACTGGGGTCTTTGCTGATGATGTGGTTAAATTATTGACCTTAGGCCATGAACCTCTGCATGCATTACAGTGGTTCAGGGTTGAGTATAACGCATGTGAAGCCCTAGAGCTTCTTTGGGTTTAATGATTGCTTCTCTGAATCTTTATTCAGCCTGTAAGATCATATATATGGTCGTGTACTGGTTAGATGGCAGTTTTTCCCATGTTTCCCAGATAATCAACTGGACAGTTTATGAGAAGAGACATGTTGTGTCATCTAATCCATTTAAACCTTCTCAGATCAGCCGGATTTATAATCAGATTAGATTAAATATAAGTCAGATGTTTCTATAGACATCTTGTTTTGCATTTTTTGATTAACAGGTGGCTGAATATAAAGACAAACATCACTGTTTAACATGTTTCACTGCGCTTCCTTACAGTAAGCATAAATCCCTAAAATACATTAAAATGTATTGTTATGTATGCAGTGATGTAATGTTTTCCAAAGGCCCTGTAAAGCTAATTGAGTTTTCAGACATGCATCTATAAACCGTGGTGTAATCACCAAAATTTTGGTCTATCAGTTTGACAGTTCTCTGTGAATAATTAGAAGGTTATAAACTGATTTCATAAACCATAGTCATACATGAGCATTACATAAATGGCAACTTTGGGAACTTTTTCAGGTGACATCCAACATGCTTCGCAAACCAAATGGAAGACTTTAGTGCAATTTTTATGTAGCATCTGCTGATGTCCTCCCCCTTGAATTTGTCTTAGATAATTACACCACCACCACCCCCACCCCCCCCACCCCCCCGCGCTGCGCCTGCTGTTGCTTTGATCCACCTCAGACATTCTTCATGAAACCTGGAATTCCATCTCTTCACTTATCACTGATCTGCTCAAATAGGTCCTTACAAAACTCATATCCGTTATTTCCCATTTTTTCTAAGCCTGTTTTCTTTTCGGCGGTTTAATAAGTTCAGCAGGTAAACACTGGTCCAACAATGGTTGCCAGTTTATTATAGGGAGGCTAGCTGGATTCCCTCTGACATTTGACCTTTTGGGGGGAAAACATGGAGTCATATCTATTTTCACAGTTTCACAAGAGCCCTGAACAGGATTGCGTCATGTTGTTGACACTGAGCCCAGAATCATGTTAGGCTGTGGAAATGGTCTTTGTGCAAAGATAAGATTACTAGGGAGTATACAACCTATGGACGACAAGCTTTACATTTCCTCCTTTACGCTTAGTGTTCATCACACTGATGGACACAATCCAGCT
Source organism: Cyprinodon tularosa (assembly GCF_016077235.1). NCBI lineage: Eukaryota > Metazoa > Chordata > Actinopteri > Cyprinodontiformes > Cyprinodontidae > Cyprinodon > Cyprinodon tularosa. The sequence continues at coordinate 77,028 of NW_024039164.1, forward strand.
CACTTTCCTATAAAATTAACAGAATAGAATAGAATAGAATAGAATAGAATAGAATAGAATAGAATAGAATAGAATAGAATAGAATGGATTAGAATATCTCTTTATTGTCCCACGATTGGGGAAAATCTGGTGTTTTCAGCAGCAAAAAGATTATAGAAAAAAAATGGTCTCACAAATGTGGACCTTATAAAAATGTATGAGAATAACATACTAGTGAAGAGTAAAAATATAAACAATAAAATACTGTACTGCAAAGTGTTTAAAAAAATATAAAACTGTACACCTGGAGAATTCAATTCAATTCAATTCAGTTTATTTATATAGCGCCAAATTCACAACACATGTCATCTCAAGGCACTTTACAGTTCAACCAGATCATACAGTCAAATTGATACAAAGTTTTCTATCTAAGGAAAACCAGTTGATTGCATTGACTCATTGACTCAAATACAATACCTCACACTAAGCATGCTTGTAGCGACAGTAGGGAGGAAAAACTCCCTTTTAACAGGAAGAAACCTCCAGCAGAACCAGGCTCAGTGTGAGCGGCCATCTGCCGAGGCCGACTGGGGTTCAAGGAGACAGAAGCAGAGACACAAAAAGCAGCTGTAAAAGGCGGCCCCGTCCAGGAGACACACAGCCAGGCAGACGAGCTCCGAGCCAGCTCCCATGCCAGAGGACGAAGAGAGCACATCCACTCAGTCACGGTCAAAAAAACAGGATATAAATTTGCGGGGGAGTGGTTAGAAACTAGGGCTTGCTATCCAGAGGTTCTGAGTTTGAAACTGGCTCTGATAGACTGCCACAGGAAGGTGCTGAGAGGAAGGATTTCTAATAACGCTCCCTGGTGAATTTGGGGTGCAGCAGTCCGTCACATGACTAAAGCGAGGAAAGTGAGACTTTTTGGTAGTATATACCATAGGCTGCAGGTCAGGATAATCTTGGACACCAAAGCTGTAAGGTGAGCAGAAAATGTCTCACCTCGCCGGGGGTGAAACTTCACACTGTGTCTCCAGACCTGCAGGAAAGCTGGAGTCACTGCTGAAGATTAACAGGGCAGCTCCATCCATCATAAGGGCCATTTAACAAAGGAGTGTAAAATGCATCCTGCATGCTCCTGAGTGTTTTACTGCTGATATATAAATGACATGTGCAGGCAGTGTGGGGTGTGTGTATGATAGGCTCACCGGTCATTTGGGGATTCATATTGGAGCCGCTCTGTCCGTTTAAGGCAAACTCGTATAGCTCTGTGGTTCAAATGTACTTTCACCTTAGACTCTTGCCGTCAGCAGGGTTCAGGTATCGGCATGGTGAGAGCGAAGTAATACGTCAAACTGACTGTATCACATCTCTCTGCTGAACCTCAGTGATTCATTGTTTGTTTTGATGGATGCTTTTCAAATGCTGCCATGTTTAAAGAAAAGGGTTTTCTGCAGATGTAGAAACCTCTTGTGCTGTAGCTTTAAATCAGGGCATGTGCCATGGCCCAGTCGTTCTCGACTCTTTAGCTATTTCGATTTGAAATTACTTCATGACTGTATTTTTTTTTCAAAAGGAAGCAACGTAAAAAACAAATTTCCATTTCTCCTGCAGCGATCAAATTAGTCCACTAGGGAGACTTTAAAATTATGACCCAGCAGAACCAGGCCAAACAGTGAGCATTACAGACAGATGACATCATGAGACCTCACCTGCCATGACCTCATACTTTTTTCCACAAAAATTTTAAGTGGCGTACTGTAACGGTACGCCGCTTAAAATGCTCCAAACAAGCATAGAAGGAGAACAACAAGGAAAACTGAGAAAACTCTAGACCCACCGAAAACTAACATTTTTATTACTATTATATCTCATGATAAACAGACAATTAATTTTGCAACCAGAACCAAGTGAAACAAGCAAATGCTTTTTGTCAAACTCCAGTGTTTCTGGTGAAACACACTTGAATCAAAGAGCTGAATTACCTACTCAGCAAGCAGTGAACTCATACAGCAAAGGCATGAAGCTCCATTCATCAAGGGACAATGTCCTGCAGCCTTTAGTTGCATTCCTGATACATCAAACCTCAGTCACCTCTTCCACACGCAGGCACGTCCTATAGAGTCCTGCTAATAACCTAATTATAGGAGTCAGTTGTGTTAAAGCAGAGAACAGTCAATGAGTTGCAGAAAAAAAAAGCCCCAGGACATCTGGAGTTTGACCTCCGTGGCTTAAAGCATTAATAAAGTCAACTACCTGCAAAGAGTCTGCTGTCAAACCCTTTTTGCAAGCATCTTCTCATCATAGTAGCTTCATCTGGCCTGTTCCAGTTTGGCTGGGACACCATCTTGGAGAGAAATATCAGCTGTGCTGCTGCCATTAACACCTTTGTTTAGAGATGTTGGAGCTCGGCCTATTTTTCAGTTTAGTCCTGTTTCACTGACTGTGTCTGGCTGGATGCTCTCTCTTCATCCTCTGATGTGGGGGCTGGCTCAGAGCTCCTCTGTCTGGCTGCATCTTTCCTGGACGGGGCCTCCCGTGGAGCTGGTTGACAAGTTCCTTTGTATCTCTGCTTCTTTCTGTATCTCTGCTTCTGTCTCCTTAAACTCCAGTCGGCCTCGGCAGATGGCAGCTAACACTGAGCCTGGTTTTAATGGAGGTTTCTTACTTCTTAAAAGGGAGTTTTCCTCTCCACTGTCGCTATAAGCATGCTTCTGTGAGGGATTGCCTTCGAGTCAATGATTTCAATGCAAACAAATGCTTTTCCTTAGATAGAAAACTTTGAATATATTTGACTGTATGATCTGGTTGAATTATCCCTGTAAAGTGCCTTGAGATGACATGTGTTGTGAATTGGCGCTATATAAATAAACTGAACTGAATTGGATGCAGAGAGTTATATTGCAATCACATTAAATTTGTATTAAATCATCATGCAGTTCATGGCCTGCTTTATATTTTTCTAAACTCCATTTAAAATTAGACTTACTTTGGAAAAGCAGCTAAAATGGAGACAGATGCACAGACACAGAGCCAGGGGGGGCTTTTTAAATATATATAAAAAAAAATGTTTGTGCTTGCTGTGCTAAATATGTCTGACTGAAACAGAGAAGAATGATAACATCTGCACATGCATTTCACTATAGCATATAACTGGGAGCGAATGACACATTTATTCTTATCTTGGGTTTGGAAACTTTGCTTTGCATGGATGTCTGGGCAGAACGGTTTAGCAGCCACTAAAGCATCCAAATGTTTCCATTGTGGTTTTCATGTATTTGTCTGAAACTTAGAAACCAAGGCTGCTCCCGCCCTTAATTGCCCATCATCCCTAAATGTTCGACATCTCAAGCTTTGAATTGGCTCGTTTGCACAGACGGCAGTCAGAGTAATGATATGTAGGAGAGCATCACGAGAAATTCCAGGAATTAGCATGCTAGTGATTTTCTCTGTTTGCAGTAAACTGTAATAAAAAGGCATGTTTGGTGCTTTGCACAGTGGGACCTCACACCAGCAATGATGTTTAGACACGCTCTCTTTAACAGCTTCAGAGATACACTGGGTCTTTCGCTGACTCAACACATTCCCTGATTTCTGATCCTCATTCAAACCCAACCCCTTAAATAAAAAAAGTATGAACTCAGGGTAAAGAAATGCGTCATTTCCCATTGGGATGTAACTTGCATGCATCCCAAGATGAGAAAATCATCCCTAAAAACAGAGCACTGCATTATGTATTGTGTGTGAGGGGAATGAGGGCATGCTGAAGAATACCAGGCGCTCAGTACCATAATACTCTTTGGCTGAGACAGCTTGTGGTTGACCACGAAGGGTCACGCCTAACTCCCAGCCACCAGGAATGTATCCTCACTGTGCAAAATTCTGGCATGGGATCAGAGCCAGCTCGTTAGAGCTGAGGAGGTGCATCACCTGCTCGCTCTGGCAAATGCATCAAAGGTGCTTCACCATGGGAAAGGAGTTCTTTCCTTAGAAATTAGTCAAATTTAATCTAAAAGTGCAAATAACAGACACAAATAAACAGCATGGACACATGTGGAAAAAACAACACTAACCCTGTATTATATTTGTGTATGTGGAAAATGTTTCATGCACAACTGAAAGTATATCACTAATAATTTATGCAGGATTGTCTTTAGGTCACAGTAGTTTATTTTCCTTTCCTAAAGAGTACCTATGTAGAAGGAGAATCATTTGGATTCTTAAACAATCTGCTGCCATCTAGTGCCCAGACACTGAGGATTACACATAGAGGCAACTCTGCAATAAAAATGCACAGAATATACCATCCAGCAGCAAAACTCATAACAAAAAACTTGATCCAGCTCTGATGTTTCTTATGTGGAGAAAAAATACCTTGTACAAACCAAATGTGATGGAAACAGTACTGTGAGAAAAAATTATAAAACAGACTAAAGAGTCTGAATATTTAGCCACTCATGTCCACAGAAGTCCAGGTAGCTGTTGGTTTAGAGATGATCAGGAATGTTTTTGGTGGTGAAAGTTTCAAAGAGTGGCCGGCCGACCAGAATCAGGGCCGTGAGTTGATGATTTAATTAGCTAGGCAACTAAAAACAATTTAAGGTATTTTTAAAACACACACATAAAAAGCACTCAAAATAACCAACTGGTCTTTTACCATAAGCAGAAAATAAAGAGAACTGTGTAACTGTGGAGAAAAAGAACTCCTTCGGTGCAACAAGAGAAAGGGACAGCTTTTTGGGAGGGAACATGTCCATTTGGAATGAAAGTAAGCCTTTATTTCAGGAAGAGAACTTCATTTCAGTGGTCTTTGACTACTTTGATTGTTCAAGAATTTGAAAACTTGCCATAGCTATTCCTGATGGAGTTTGATGGAACATCAGAGTTTCCCCTAAACTCAAACACATTTGCTTAACAAAGTGCACCTCTGAATGGCTGAAAAGTGAAGGTTCTGGAGCGTCCTCTTTAAAGTCTGGACTTAAATCTAGCTAAGATCCTGTGGCATGACCTGAACCAGACTAGCCTGACGTAGTCCGACTCAATTCTAGTCAGAATATGAGTCTGATACTGCTCCATAGAGCTGTGATTATGGGGCGTGTTTCGAACGAACCAGGAAAAAAAATGCCTTTGCACTCAATTGGATAGACCTACAACCAATAAGAGCAACGGAGTGCGTGACGTATGTTAAGCGAGGCATAGTTGTTGTCCACAAAAATCAAAGCGTGCAGTTTCGCGTTTCTCTGTTCCTCTTTTAAAATTAATTTGCTGTCGATATCTTCTAGAACAGACCTAATAGCAGAATCTACTCACCCAAACTCTTCTTCTTCTTATGGGGTTTTATGGCGGTTGGCAGACTTGTGAATTGTGCATTACCGCCACCAACTGATATGGAGTAAAGCAAGAAAACAGAAAACGATTCGGCCCCCCCCCCCCCCCCCCCAAAAAAAAAAAAAAAAAAAAAAAAAAAAAAAAAAAAAAAAAAAAAACCTGTGTAACTTAAACCAACATAATACTAAATCACATTTGCCCATATAATTTTTAATTTACTCTAGGTCATCTTAACTCTGCCAGTTTCTGATGGTCCCATCGGTCCTCCCATCATACTTCCAACCATCTCCCAGTTCAAATCTTTAATGTCCAGATATTTTTCTGCAGCCTTCACTATTATTTTGATTTTTTCCGTTTTTTTTTGTTGTCTGTGCAGTACAATTAATTACTTCTACCATGAAAAGAACAAAATTTGTCTTTTTAACAATAAGTGAGTCTTCATCAATTTTTTGATTCTCTAGAGGTTTGGAATTTGCCGTGTGTTGAACTGTAGGTTTGGGTTTTTCTGACTGAGATGGGATCCTTTTTGCAGCTTCAGCGTAGGTTATTCCGAGCTCAAATTTCATTTTTTTAATTTCCTCAGACCTTTTGCTTGCTTCACAGCCGCGATAGGCAGCAGTATGTTCTCCACCACAATTACAGCATTTTATTTTAGCTTCTTTTCCACATTTTCCGTACTCATGTTCTCCTGCACACCTTCCACACCTCTGTTTCCCTTTACAAACTGCTGCAATGTGACCGAATTTTTGGCATTTGAAACATCTCAATGGTGGAGGATTGTAGATTTTGACATTATAGCTTATGTAACCGATGAATACTTTGCTTGGTAATTGCTCTTCCTCAAATTTAATTAGCACTGATAAACTGTCAGATCTTTCTCCGTTTCTTGTTGTTTTTAACCGTTTTACTTCTTTTACTTTTGCACCGCTTATGTTTTCCAGAATCTCTTTTTCAGAAATTTTTAGAGGAACTCCTCCAATGACTCCCCTGCTGATCTTTTTGTTCTCCATTAGGCTGCACTGAACTCTTATCCCGTCAATTTTGTTGATCCGTATTGCTTTGCCTTGCTGGGCGCTGTCTCTGCAGTTAATTAGCAGGTCTCCACTGTACAGAATTCTGGCACCTCTGACTTCTCCGACAAGTTTATTGATGGTTTTTGTTAAGTGAACCGGATTCCAATTTGTAAAAGAGTCTGCCTGATTAACGACTTTGAATATGACTTTGAATTCATTTTGTTGTGCTGTGGAATGTATGGAATGATCATCACTGGATTGTTCTGAACTAGATTCCCCTTGAACTGATCTCTGTTTTTTCCGCTTTTTCTCATTTTTTGATGTTGCTATCTTCCAACCTTCATTGTCACTATTTCCCTCTTCCATCCCACAAGAATCGCTTCCTGTTTCCTCACTACTCACGGCCCAAGACATTTCTCCATAAGCAGCTTCAAAACACGCGCCATGCACCAAACGACCATCCACATGCCCCGCGTCCTCACCCAAACTCTCCAGCGGCAGCCATTATTGTTGTCACCCTAGCGCGCTTTGGTCACGTGGTTGATTACGTTACTCTTGATCATCTGTCCATCATCGTATAAAGTCCGCCCTGACAATTTGATTGGATCGCCTGACAGTGGGCTTTAATACTCGCGCTACTATGGAGCAGAGCCAGACCGAACTTCCCCGAACTCAAACCTTGTGGGCGGGACTAAGTTCTGACTGGCACCCAGGCTAGAACCAGACGGTTCATGTTTGAAAACACTCCAGGGTGTTTGGAATAAAATAATTCAGCAAAGTGAGCTAAAATTCCTCCGCTGTGATTTAAAAGACTCATCGTCTGTTAGAGCAAATGTTTGATGTCAGCTGCTTCTGCTAATGGTGGTACAAACAGTTTACATTTTCCCACAGGATCAGGTTGGTTTGCAGAGATTTTTTTTTATTCCTTTACATAATGAAATCATTATTTCAAAACCACATTCTGTATTTACATAAGCTTTTTTTGTCTGATATACAGATTTGTTCCTGATGAGAATCATTTACGACGGACAAAAGAAAACAAAACTTTAACTGTTGACTATTTTTCCCTCCTCAGTTCTCTGCACTCCATTCTCTGTGTTATACAGCATAATGTAGCTGCTCCTGTAGTGCTCCTGCTCTCCTGTTTCCCTGCAGTTAAACATGCTTCATGTTTCCCAAGAAGGTGTGGGGAGATGTGGAGCCTGTTCTGAAAACGCCTTGTCATTGGATTGCACACATTCCTGTGCTTGGCTCCTACTCCCTGGAAGCCTATTTATACAGCCAAAGAAGAGGCCCCTGACAGTGAAAAAGGGAGATACACATCCTAAGTGGTAAGCTGTGTCTTTTGATTGCATACAGACATACACCTAAAGATTAGATCTGAAAAGAAACTAAGCAGTTGGCTGAATTAATGGTTGAATAGGTGTACTAACAAATAGGAATCTGGAAACCAGTCAAAAACGCCAAATCCCAATTAATTATTGTGACGGTTTAAATTGTTCTGGTATTTGTCTTTAGTAAATAATCAGACGATAGCCTGAGATCTATTAAAGATAAAATGAGATGAGTATATTTGGCTGACTGTTCAAGTCTGTTCCTAACGCTTATCTTGCATTCAGTGCCGCCTTGCAAAGCAACAAAAATGTTTTTTCCTCACATCTCATTACCTTATCAACACAATGGGTTGTATTGGAGCTTTAGGTGACAACCAGTACAAAATAGGTCAGAAATGTGGTTTATCAGAAACTGATATATGCTTTTCAGATATTTCTGATAGTAGAAGCAGCTTATATCCAACCACCCAAAAAAGTGGAACTTCGTTTTAAATTAAAATACAGGCAAACATGTCTAATGGGAATATGCATCTATAAGCTTTGCACATCTGTTAATAGAACTTTTTGGTCATTTTTTTTAATAGCTAAAGCTCAGTTAGATGAGATTTTGTTGCTATAGTCTCTCAGTTGTATGTAGGTCTGTCTTTGACTGGGCAGTTTTAAAACCAAACGGGGCCTCTTCCAGGATGGTGTGCTTTAATCTCTTACACCCTCAGGGGGTATAAATAAATTTCTGCCTGACAAAAACACACAAAAGTAAATCACTTATAGCCTCACAGCTATTAGATTTAAGAATAAACTTTTGGTACCTCTGTAAAGGTAAGATGTCATAGAATGGTTTTCTGGTGTCAGCACCATTGTAGCTTTGACCCTGCCTGAAATATTAGGGACAAAATACAAAATATTTTGCATTTTTTGAACCTCGCCAAAATGTTCTTTGAAATAAACATTGCAAAACACTACCAAAATATTATTTATAGCACAAAAAAGTAGTACAGACTTTTAAATCTAAATGTTGTGTAAAAATATACCAAATTTGGACTCAATCAGATGAATCATATTTATTTTAGAATGGTATTAGTGAGAAATTTCTTAGGCGGAGAGGCCATTTTGGCACATTTATCCAAAAATGTCACCAAACTGTGCCAAATGTGTTTTTTACATCAATACTGGGGGTTTGTTAACGAGGTCATGTAGCAGCTGGACCCACCGGTGGGTCCGTAGGGTTCTAGGGGTTAAGCTACTTTTAATCCTCCTTTCAAGATAAAGATTATCTTTCCTGCTAAGAGAATGTATTCCACAGCAGCAGGCTGCCACCACCGTGTTTTGATGAGGGTGTTCTTAATACTGTGAGGTGGAGTCTTAGTTCAACGCCATCAAACAAGGCAGTCAAAATAAAAAATTATGGTTTTATTGTTAAAGGTAAGAATATAGGTACATATTTTAAATCGCACTGTGTCTTCCCACGACCTGTCCAGGGTTTAACCAGCCTCTCGCCCATAGACAGCTGGAGATAGGCACCAGCACCCCTTGCTACCCCGGTTTGGATAAGCTTGAGAGAGGATGGATGGATGGATGGATGGATGGATGGATGGATGGATGGATGGATGGATGGATGGATGGATGGATGGATGGATGGATGGATGGATGGATGGATGGATGGATGGATGGATGGATGGATGGATGGATGGATGTCTTCACAGTTATGCAGTACTTTGTGGCAGCTAATCATGAAAAATTTCTTTAAAGGTACAAAAGTTTAGTGGCCTTAGACAGGACTACGCTATAGATAAAATGTTATTCAAAGGGTTCAGTTTGTACCAGCAGAACTGGATAAATGAGCCATCACTGGGCTGATGTTCCCCAAACTAAAGCCCTCAAAATGTCAACACAGGAGTAACTTTCACCATCTGGCAGCCTCCAACATCACTAACTTTATCTGTGACAGTCAGCATGGAAGGTAGGATCTGGTTCTGGTCAACATCACCAACACTATGGCTTAAAGTCCCAGTCATATAGAGAAGGTCAGTGCTGTTTTTAGTTTATGTTCTTCACGCAATCAAACAGGTTTTCATAAACTTATCAGGTGAGAGTTTATACTGTTAACACGGACATTAATACATTAAAATTGTATTAACTAACTTGGCATTTTAAAAAGGAAAAAAGTAATTGGATCAGTTAATGAACGTTATTCAATATGCACACATTATTTAGTGCTTTCACTCACCAAACCTTTCTTTGTTTAAAAAAATAATAATAATAAAAAGACATGTCAGGCCGAGTTATCAGGTTCTCTGTCTGAATCGTTACATCTGCTGCCTCATCTTCAACAATGTTTGTGTAACATTGGGCTTTTTTTTTACTAAAATAAGCTAAAGACTCATGTGCACTGCAAAAACCATCGAGAAATAAGTCAACATTTCTTAAATTCAGGGTATTCACCCTGAATTTAAGCAGGTAGATAAGATATTTTCCAATGGAATGCGACTTTTTACCCCTAAAATGAGATGATTAGATTATATGCGCTTTAATTAAGAGAATGCAATTGTTTTTTTCTTATTTTAAATGTAAATTATCTTTTCCCATTGGAAAAGTGTCTCAATAACTTCCTTAATTGGATAAAAACTGCACTTATTTTTAGAAAAATTATTTGCTTAGATTTTTTCCAGTGAGGAAAGAAGCACATACCGTATTTTCACGACCATAAGGCCCACCGTACTAAAAGGCGCAGTCTCAGTTATGTGTGCCATTACTGTATTTAACACACACATAAGGCGCACGGGATTATAGGGCGCGGGTTTTATATACTACCTTTAAATACCTCTACTGCGTATTTAAAAATAGAGTGGTAGCACAACTGAGTATGTTTGTGCTTTATTCATGTATTTATTACAAAGTATTAATCAAACCTGGGAGCTGGCCGTGAGACAGACATCGCTGATGACACAGAACGCTGTGATCACTCCTCTGAAACAGTTTATTGACGCATGAATTAACTTAAAAAGCAGAAATCTGCCGGCAGAATACGTTCGCTTTTTATAAACCTGGTGCCTGCAGTTTAGATTATTTAGATGAAAAACACCTACCAGCTGCGGCGGTGAACCGCGAGAAGGCGACCCGGCCAGAGGCTGCTGTTGAATGGGATTCCTACTGACAGTGCACCGCTGGTATGTGGGGGTCTGAGCGGCTCCAACAGAACTAATATTAGAAGGCAGGATTGTAATCTGGATGAACTGACTGCACTGATTAAGTTTTCAGGTGGACTTTCTAACTTAAAAACATATTAAAACTACTTTATTCCCACTGATCACAGCAAATATAGCTGCAAGGCAAAGAAAGGATAGAGTAGCTCCGCCCATAGCGCGTCAGACACATTTTTGCACCGTGCAGCTGGAGCAGCAAAGCTGCTTCAGCCACGCGTCAGAACTAAATGGTACAAGCAGCAAAAATGAAGCAGCAGACGCGATTTTGCTGCTCTTGCTGCGTCCGATGTGAACGTAGCATTACTTTGAACGGCCGGTTCACACCGATGTCGAGCGGTTGAAGTTCCTTTGTCAGACCTCCCGGAATAACAGCGAGCACAGCGTCATTTGTTTCACCTTGTTTTTCACATCAGCTGTGAGATGGGCATGCATGGAGTCACAGATTAACAGCTATGGTGATGCGTGGAAAAAAACCACCTGGTCTCCTTACATACACTTCCCTCAGCCACTCTTTCATCATCTCCTCAATGAGGAGATGAGGAGTTCTGCATAAAGCACATACCTGTTTTTTTATACACAATCCACGTCCACACTTCCCCCTTTAACGTTCTCATGGTGGTCTCAACAATGTCCGCAGTAACAACACACATAGGGCGCACCGCACTATAGGGCGCGCCGCACATTTTGAGGGAAAAAAAAGACGTTTATATGCGCTTTATAGTCGCAAAAATACGGTAGTATTATTTGCTAAATATAATCAGACCTACCGGTAATTATCTTTGCCTAGTAACTGAAGTAAAGATTTCAACTTCATCATGAAGGGAGGGGACAACTTAAATGTACAATTTTGAGGACATCCATACTTCCTGGCAGTACCTAACACAGAGGAGAACAGAAAATTTAAAAAAAGCATTGTGATTCCATATGTGTCATGAGTGTCTGAGAAACTTAGATGGATTTCCTCCAAATAAAAATACCAGTGAATTTCAAAGCCAGAAACACTCAGACAAAAACCGCTTCATCTCAAAGACAGAACACCAGACCAAAGCTGAGGGGGGTTGTTCATGTGGTGGGATCAAGGGGGGTCTGTTCAGACTCATGCGATGAAGAAAACAAACAACAACTACAAAAACACATGGGTCAGCACTGAAAAGCTGGTAGCTATGGGCAATATGTACCTGCAACACAAAGAACATACCTTTGATGAGTCCAAGAGGTTCGGATTTTAGACATAGAGGACAGATGGTTTATAAGAGGGGCTCATGTAATCATCTTTGTTAAAAGAGAAAAAAAACATTACTGAACAGAGGGGATGGATTGTGGTTTCAGCTTCCAAGCATCTATGACTCGGTCCTGGAACTCATTCTGAAGAAATCACACTTGCACACTCGTCATCATGACAGAAATGGCCAAAACAAAACTCATACAAAACAAAAGACTCCAATGTGCCAGAGGAAGGGCAGGTGGGTTTCTAATTTGCATTTCTCTTGGAAGCTGCTTAGCAGGTTGGACCTTCATGTTGCATAAAAACATCAGCGTTTCATTTACAAATTGCTCAAATGCAAGCCAGCATCCTGGATGGATGTTGAAATGTTTTTTTGAAAAACTGAGGAAAAGTCTGGTTGCCTCAAATTTAAGCTGACCATGATTTGAGCTCGATTGACACATTCATTTGTTATTCGAACACACAGCCAGTAGGGAGTGTGTTAATAAACAATACCTGACAGTCTGAATATTATAAGACTAAATAAAATATTTACCACCCCTACTGATGTGGGCAATAAATATATCAGTTGCATCACAGCAGGCAAAAGCAATTTTTTTCCCTAAGTTTGGTTCAAACATTTGGGACAGAGAGAAAATAAAGATCATTGGAACATGATGGACTTTTGTGCTACCATTTCACACAACTAGATTGCAACGACACCCAGAATTGCCTTATGTTTTGAAGTGTGCCAGTGATGGAGTCAACAGGTAGTCAAAGAAGGTCATTAAACACAAGAAGATAACCTGCAATAATGGGTTAAATAGTTGCAGGTCATTATGAATCTAAGGGCAAAATAATAAACTGTGTGAAATCTCTGGAGGGCTGAGGGCGCACACACCTAGAAAAAGTGTTAGCATAATCCAGTTCAGACAAAAATAATGACAGAAAGAAGTTTCTTTTTTACATTAAAAGAAAAGCAAAGTTTATAATGATAACAAAATAACTGCTTCAGTCTCAACTTTTGCAATAGTTGCTTTTTAATTTTTAGAGATAAAAGTCTTGAGAGCCTCACTCATCTTCATTGCCCATGATTCGAGAAGTTCTTTGACCCGAAAGCAGCTGAAACATGGAATCATCAGACAGCAGAACAAGTGCTCACTGTTTCTGTGTGAGGTCAGCTTGGCCCAGAGAGCTTAGCAACATTTCCACACACAGTTAATATATCATGTCTCAGGTTACATTTTGGATGCGCTGATTATTTGCTGAGTGACAATGGTTTTACAAGATGTTCCTATACTTATATGGCTATCAAAGCAACAAGACTTTTTGTCATGCAACATTGCTGCATGGTTTGGAGATAATGATCATATAATACCATTATTTCAGCCTTGGTCTTAATGCTCAGAGATTACACCTGAGAAGTGGCAGGCCTACATTACTGACATCCTGGACAAGTCCCTTGTATTAAGCCCCCTTCCCACTTTACAAGCACCTCATACGCAAACAAACATTGCCCCTTACTGAACCCTATTCTACACAAATTAGTACCAGTTCCAGTACCGTTTTTTTTATCTTCTTTTGTATTATTATTGACCATCTCTTACATGGTGCCAGATACACACCATGTAAAAAAGCATATATACAGTGAAAAACCTGTATGGTTTGCATTATCCCTTATATCAAAAACCATAACTGAACCGTACTTACATATGGTGTAATCTAGAGGTTAGAGGCTTGAGTTATCTGTTATTTTCAGCTGGGGTATATACACTGCTCTAAGGGAACACCCATATAACAAATTCTCGATCTGAATAATGGAAATATTCTCATTGAATACTAAATAAATAAAGGTTAATGTGCGCTGAAACCAAAATTCATCAATAGCAATGAAATGTATTTACCTGCACTTAACATATTAACCATAGGAGGCCTGGATTATTTTGGAGTCACACAAAATAAGTTAAAAAGCAGACTGCAGGCTGATTTAACTTTGATGTAATGTCCTTAAAACACGTCAAAATGAGGTTCAGTATTGTCTGTGGCCTCCACGTACCTCTATGACCTCCCTACAATGCCTGAGCATGCTCCTAAGGAGGTGGCAGATTGTTTCCTGAGGGATCTCCTCCCAAACCTGGACTAAAGCATCATCCAACTCCTGGACGATCTGTGGTGCAACGTGATGTTGGTAGAAGGATCGATACCTGATGTCCTAGATGTGCTAAATCGGTCTGGGGAACGGCCGGGGCCAGTCCATAACTTCAATACCTTCATCTTGTAGGAACTGCTGACACACTCCAGCCAGATGAGGTCTAGTATTGTCCTGCATTTGGAGGAACCCAGGGCCAACTGAGCCAGCATATGGTCTCACATGGGGTCTGAGGATCTCATCTCGGTACCTAATGACAGTCATGCTACCTCTGGTGAGCACATGGAGGGCTGTGCGGCCCTAAAAAAAATGCTCCCAACACCATTACTGACCCACTGCCAAATTGGTCATGCTGAAGGATGTTGGAGGCAGCAGATAACTCTCCACGGTGTCTCCGGACTCTTTGAGGTCTGCCACATGTGCTCAGCATAAACCAGCTTTCATCTGTGAAGAGCACAGGGCCCCAGTGGCGTATTTGCCAGTCCTGGTGTTCTGTCGCAAATATCAAGCATTCTGCAAGGTGTTGAGCTGTTAGCACAACCCCATCTGTGATTGTTGGGCACTCATACCATCCTTGTGGAGTCGCCTGCAGTAGGTTATTTTGCAGGGCTCTGGCAGTGCTCCTCCTGTTCCTCAAAACTGGACAAAACATCATCCATAAAGCACATGAACTGAAAAGCGGTCTGCGTACCCCACCTAAAGAACCACTGCTTTATTGAGTGTGTCTTGCTAATTGCCAAGACTTTCCACCTGTTGTCTATTCCATTTCCACAACAGCAACAACTTTTTTCATGAGCGGTTTTATTTTCAAATTAAATGTTTATTTGATATTCATGTTCACATTTGGACTGAGTCTGACATTTTCTCTGAGTTACTGTATAACTCTCCCATTCAAATGATAAGACTAGACCAAAAAAACACATGCATATTTAGACTCCCGGTCATAATTACTTAAGGATCCAGAGTCATTCTAACATTACTATATCTGCTGAGAAGCTGAGAAGCAAAAAGAAATCAAGGAGCCTGAGATATGTGGACTAATCTTAGATTGGAGCTCAACTAACACACAAAACTAGTAAACAATGAGACTCAAAACAGTAAGAAAAACATAAAAAAAATAATAAACTCATAGTCATTAGAAAACTGATAACAGAATTGATACTAATGTGGATTTTAACACAAATGTATCTATTCTCATTAAGACCCTGTTAAAACACCATAGCATAAAATCAAAAGAATCCTGCTCAAGCTTACCTGACGAGTGGCAGCGGGTTTCCTTGGACTCTACACTCCAGGCGAATTGGACTTCCTTCAGCAACTTCCTGACTCTTAAGCTTTTGGAGAAACTGAGGCGGGGACAGGGGTTCAGATGTTGTTGGAGCTCCAGAATAAAGGTGCCTCTCAGAACCTCCTTCTGCCACATTTTCAGGGTTATTCTGTAAGTCCTCCTGTTGGGTTGGAGGGAGAGACGTAGAGACTGAGTCCTGGGGGACAGTCTGCTGGCCTCTGTGAGACAGATACCCACTGTCAGGAGAGGAGGATTCCTCATCCACCTGCTGAGGAGAACCTTTGAAAATGGATGACAGTTCCTCAATGAAGGTTGCAGCTCGACTGCAGAACTCTGTAACTGAAGCCGCTCGATCATTCAGTTCGAGGCCTTCGTGAATCAGCTTAGGTTTATCCTGTTTGTACACGGGCTGCATGGGCTTGTGCCGTATAACTTTTTCAGCCGAGGGTGGCGCCTCACCTGAGACCTGTACAGGTTTGCTGGCAGTGGGATCCTGGCTGGAGGAAACAGAAACTGCTCCATGGTCATCTGGGAAAGGAAGAGCTTTGGTCTGGTGATGCAGGTTTGGGCTTGTATTGAGGTTTTCAGTAGTTTGAGAGGGCACTATGAAGGAAGGGGCAGATTGGAGAGCCTGCTCCAGCTGTGTAAGACTAGAGTTGTCTTGATCTTCATAATCACCTGCCTCAGAGAAGGCCTCCCGGGCCAGGTCCAGGCTAAGATTAATTTCATCAGCGCTTAAGAAGGCAGTTAAATCTGCAAAGTCCCCATGTCCAGAATCCTGCTCTGTCGATGAGTCAAAGAGTTCTCCATCAGAGGAGGCCTCAGAAAACACACCTGCATCGCACTCCAATGTCCCACCTGCTGCTGGATCCTTAAGCACCACTGATATGGGGAGTGGTTGGTTCCAACTCCCGTCCTGCATCCTGAAACACAAATCAAACCTCGTTACTCATTCCATTCTTATGGTGTTTCGTTTATCCAGTACAGAGTAAACTGTTCATGAGACATTCAGCTACAAAGGGCAATGACAGCAAGTCCAGTTTAAAATCAAGACTTCATAATATTAGTGTATCACTTGCTCAGACAGCCATAGCTGACAGGATGACTCAGGGCGCTGCTGTCTGGGCACAGCTGGTGGGTATTAACAAAGTTCTTTACTGAGGTTCCACTCCACATGCTCCAAATTTCTTTGTCGCTTTGTGTTGAGTACATTAAACAGTTTGTCCAAAAAAGTATTCATACCCATCAAACATTTTTAAAAATATTTTCACATTGCAACTACAGCCTTAAAAGTATGTTATTTAAACACAATGCATAATTCTTAAATGGAATGTATATAGTCATAATACCCTTCACTGCCATACCTATACAATCCAGAGCAACAAATTATACTTGTTATTAAATGCATCTTTTGTTTTTAATGCAGTACATCCATAAATGCCTCAGAGATTAATTAGAGAACGTCAGAGAACAAAGAGAATATAATTCTCACTGATTACAGAAAGAAAAACTTTCCAACTAACCCGGCAATTAGTTAGTTATCCTTAAATCCTAATATCCAATCAAGTATTTGAGGGTATTTAAGCATTATAAAGCTGTTTAAATTTTGCAGTGCTTTTTTTCTATGTAAATATATTACTGCTTGTTTTCAAATAAGGAATTTATTGTAATTAAACATAATAAAGAAATCATGAGGTTGATAATATTAAGCAGGCAACAAAACTCAAAAAGCAATACACCACGCCCAGATTTTAAGAACTTCTAGAACAGATACATTTAATTGACATGAATCAAGTCTGTAAATCCTGAAAAAAGCGAATCAAAGGCTTTTGAACTCAAGAGAAGATTAGCGAGATATGATCCATGGTTAACCTTCCAGGAGTACTTGGCCTACGGCTGTTATCTTTACCAGCTCTCCCTCCAGTAGTTTGAAAAGAACCATTCCAAGAACAAAGCATAATTTAAATCAAACATGGAAGTGGTAGTGTGATGGTATGGGGCTTCTGTGATAGTTTAGGGCCTGGGCGACTTTAACATAACTGAATAAGCCAATAAATATGCTCTAAAAGAGAAAATCATTGAAGAGAATTAAGCAATCTTGGTTTTAGGATAATAATATAATTAGCATGTCTGCCTCTGAAAAAAAAAAAAAGCTTTTGTAGTGGTCTAGCCAAAGTCTTGCATTACATCTAATTGAAAAGCAATGCTACTAAACATGGTGGTCTGGCTTTCTTAAACATTTCACAATTGCCCTTGGCTAAACCTGCCTTTTTCTGTGAAAGTATGTGCATACATGATTAAACAAACATTTATATTTTGATTTCATACTGATAGGCTATAATAACAACAGCAACATATAATAATATTATAATAGCAACAAAATTATGTTCAATAATCTTCAATCACATTTTAAGGATTCATACTAAATGCATATGGGCTGGACTCATAGTAGTTATCCCTCTTTCATTTTTAGGGAGTCCAGTTTTGTTTTGCTCATCAATGGCAAAAAAAAAACATTCGATTTAAAGTACTTGCATATAAATTATTTATCTAAATGAATGGAAATTGACCATGTAACAGATGTGGACCTAGGTACATGTCATCCATGATGGATTCCTAACTTGAGACTTGCCAAACAATGTTTTCCTTTCTCAATAAAAACAGAGCAGAATCACTATCCTTTTTTAGCTGACCTATTCTGAGTCTACGTTTGTGAATAATAGTGCATGCTGTGAAACTGTTGGACTTGATACGCAGATGATGTGACACTCAGAGCCTCATGGCGTCCTGAAGACCAGCTGTTGTTATTTATAATCCCCTGGGCTATGTTTCACAGCAGCGCCGCTCCCCAGAAGCTGAAGTAAAGGGCTGCTACCTCTAAACAGCCACAACACAGGTATCAGTGGAGACATTTTTACAAACATGCAGTGATGATCACTTCACAGAAGATCACAAATAAAGATGAAGAATAGAGCGATAATAACTTCACACCTTTGATTAAATGTGGATGTGGAAAATATGTGACACTGAGACCAATTGGCATAATCCATTTTTTATATTCAATGCTGTACCAGAGTGTCGCTGTAAATGCTTCCAGTGTATTGAGACATTTTTTATATATTAAGGGCAAACATATAACTTGAAATGTGAGGAAATTATAACTCTGGCAGAGAAGGCAACATAAATTAACCCGTTTAATGAAAAAAGCTTTTTTTGAAACAGCTTTACTATATAACTAAGTCATTTGTCTGTCGGATAGTTAAGAAACAATATAATAAAATATGTCAAATTTACCTTGTTTGTGTGATTGTCCTTCCCTGGTTCTGGGTTCCTCTTGTTTATGCAGGGAAGAAACAAAAAGAAGCTTCTCTTTGCTTTCCCTCGTCTTATTGGTCAGACAGTCAGCAGGACCTCTCAGGTTCAGGGTCCAATTGGGTACTGCCTATGCAACTCGCTGCTGTCCCATCTGTGCCGGTCCCTAACTGCTCACTGTGTGGGGCTATATTTGGCCCCTGGCTAATGTTACACAGCCAGACTCCTGGCAAGAGGACAAAGTATAGAGGTGGTCCTGAGGAACAGAAGGCGGAGGTGACATTTTCTGTACTGAACCAGAATTTATTAATTAAACTCAGTGGTACGGAAAGTTGTAATGTTAAAACAAAGGGTTTGCTTACAGTCCTAACACTCTTTTGAGTTTAGGGTTTAGTCAAATCTAAAAGGTTTAAGTTCTGAGCACTGTCAATCACTTATTATTTCCAGCTCTCTAACCATCTACTTAATGCATTTTTCTGATTTTTTTTTTCCAGTATGCTACAAAAAGACATCTTAGACCTACGTTAAAACAGTCTGTTAGATAGTTAGGCTATCTGAGATCATGCAGCCTCATTTAGTCTATTCTGAGCCCACTATCACATTTTGCACCCGCTGAGCTATTCTGGTTCTTCTTCAATCTACTGATTACAGTTAAGTGCAGGTGATAAGTCTGGGAGGTATTTTCACTGTCATCACACATACATGCCTGTCCAACAACTAATGAGCAATCTGGAATTCTCTTTATGTATCAGTCCATGACAATCAGCCCCCTGTATTCAGTATCAATTATAAAAAGCTGCATTACTTAGTTGTAACTTCCTAAAATAACATCCAGACTCACTGTAGCTTTGTTTTCTGATTCATGAACATGAGAACAGAAGCAGAATATATCTAGCTTTCTTTTATGGCACCACTGAAATGCAAGCGTTTATTCCACGCTGCCTTGAAAAATAAAATTTCCCACATGTTGTCAACTTGTAACCATAAAACATCTATGTTGTGAAGCCAGCCAAATAGTACACAATACGGAGGGCCAGAAGAGTCAGGAAAAATAAAACAGCCATTTCAAATTCAAAATTCATAATCATACAAATACAATTTGAAAAGGATTTTATAATTGTATATGTAAAACAGAATTATTTAAAGAGAAATTGTAAACGATGCTTATTAATCCATTTTCAAATACTTAAATATTGATTAAAAAATCCTATTTCTAAATGGAGATTTGTCATTTTGTAACGCAGGTGTGGCAGCCTAAACAATGAGAGAACTGGCTAAAACTGAGGAGTAACTTGGATTGGTTTAACTGGTTTTCATTGTGTGTAGGGACCAGAACAGTCACTGAAAATGGAAATAGGGAGGGTAAAGTCAAAAGAAAATGCAATTTCAATAGGATTTGAAAATGGAAGGTGAAAAATTAAATGTAAATGGAAATAACATTTTAGATGAGTGACTAGGAAATGTCTTATCATATTTATGTTTGTGGTTTTTAAGTCTCTAATTTAGAAATGGGATTTAAAAATACATTTTCAAAATGCAATCTTTAATAATGGATTAATAAATAAAATTTACACTTCCTCTTTGAATTTCTGTTTAAGATGTACAATAAGAAAATACAGATTGGATTTCCAATTAAAATGTTAAATATGAAATGGCTGTTTTTCTTCTTTAGTGACTCTCTTGTTCCTCCATTCATACATGTTAAGTGGAGACAATTATACGTTATTGATCTGTTCTTTAGGCAGTGTTAGTTAAAGTATATTAGTCAAATAGCAGAAGAAAAAAGACCAAGGCAAACAACAACCAGGTAAGGAAGAAGGTCACTGATGAGTTTAAAGCAGGATGATGTTGTAACACAATATCTTTAGTTCTAGGAACCATGGTTATTAATCTAAACTGACAAAATAGAAATAGACAGGATTAATCCAAGAAGTAGCCAAAATGACTACTTTAACTCTGTAGGGGCTGCAGAAGTCTGCAGCTCAGGTCCGAGAGTCTGTTGTCAGGACGTCTTTTAGGTGTCCCCACATCTAGGCTCTGTTGAATAAATACGAGAAAAAAGCCACCAATGAAAGAAAGCCATTTCTGATTTGCAACAAGCCACACTTCTGCATTTTTATTATAAATATACACTTGTTTACACATATACATACATATAGCTACAAAGACATACACACACACACACACATATATATATATATATATATATATATATATATATATATATATATATATATATATATATATATATATATATATATATATATATATATATATATATATACACACACACATATACATACACACATACCTACACACATCCACATTTATCCAAGGGGGATACAGAGTTTGCCGTAATACACGAGGTAGAGAGGTCACCCATCAAGACAGTAACAGGTGGTTATTATGTACGCTTTTGTAAATACATTTTTCAGTGTGGGCCAAGGTCCAGACAATCTGGAATCTGGTTGATTATCTAGGATTATGGCGGCCTGTTCCATAGCACCCAACTCCAAAAAGTCTTTGCTCCAATTCTGTACATCAAAATAATTATAGTTCCTTTCCTTCCAGTTCAGCAATATTATACTTTTGGCTGCTAAAAAGCCCAGTGATATGATATAGTCCACATTCTTTGATGTAGAGTCTTTAGTCTTTATTCAATGTAGACAATCCAGGGGGCAAAGTGATATTCCATATCTAGTATATGAGAAAATGTGTGAGTTATATTCCTCCAGAATGTCTGGACAGGAGGGCCATTCCAAAGCGTATGCAGCAGTGTGCCTTCTGACCCACAGCCATGCCAGCACAATTTACACTTTTCTTTTTCATATTTCTTTTTTGATAAACAATTTTGAAAAGCATGTTTCAATGTCATTCAGTTTCACATATTCCAACAAAAATCCTGATAAAATGCATTCGAGTTTCTAGTTGTAGCATAAAAACAATGTGTTAAATTAAGGGCGATGTATCTCCGCAGCAGTAATTTATTTACGAATCGAGTTTTCTCTGTCGAGAAGAGTGTCTCTTCACGGCTCCCGTTGCTGTACTCTGATTGGTGCAAGTGAAAAATATGGCGGTTGCTGTGATGCCGTAGAGCAGCCAGAAGAAAAAAACTAAAGTAAGACTTTTGTGGCGCTTTTTAGGGATTAATGTTCTACTTTATGTTTCATTTTCATCAGTTTTAGGAAGCGGGACGGCGAATAAAAACCCTAATGAATCTTCCTTTGCTTTAGCTTTTGAAGGTTGCTAACCGACCTGCTAACAACAGTGTTTCATCAGTGAAGCTAACCTACATAGGAAGGTAAACCAGCAAACTGTAACATTTAGAAAACCTATGATTAAACTCATTATCTGGTTTGGTTCTGTCTTAAAAGCTGCAGTTATTTTTTCTCTCTGATAAAACTACGAGGGTTTGCAGCCACATAAAATCTTCTTAGCCTGGAACAAATATTGACCCAGGATTGATTCACAAGACAATAATGCTGTATGTGAGTATAGTGTTAATTTGAACGGAATGAATATGGAAAATCCACTTTCAGCATCGGACAATTTTGTAGTTCTTCTGCTGCATGGTCTATATAAGTGGAGGTGTAGCATCTCATCCATTTAGCCCCCAATTAGTGTCTATATGTAACCATCTATCCATCCTTTACACTTGTTTTACTAACATGATTTATATTTCCATCCTACTTCTACAATTTGAATGTTCGTATTTACACACACTTAAAGCTGTTTAGTTAATGTAATAACTAGTTGTGTCTTGAGCAAATCTTAACTATAGCAGGAGCTGTTTGGCATTAGAAGTGAAACTGTTTTGTCCCTTTAAAGCTAAATATCTTAATCCAATTAAAATCCTGCTCAAACTTTTCAGCAATATGCCTGCCTTCCGGCAAGTTGGAGAGAAGCAGCTTCCCAACCCTGTTCTGTGTATGGCATGGTCTCCCAAGAGGGATCTGATTGCTCTGGCTAATACTACAGGGGAGGTAAGTTTAAATAGAGTAAAATGTAGAGAGTGAGGCTTTTAATGTGTTGTATTTTCTGTTCTGTAAATCTGATGACTTCCCACAGTTGCTGCTCCATCGCTTGGCTAGTTTCCAGCGGGTTTGGAGTTTACCGCCTAGTGAATATACTGGGAAGGAGATCACTGCACTCGCCTGGAGACCTGATGGCAAAAGTAAAGGATGCTTTGAATATGAATATATTAAGTAGGGGTGTAAATCACTCCTATCATGGCGATTAGATTCAGTATCAATTTCTTTACCCAATGATTCGACTATTTTCGGTACTCCAGAATCCGCCATGTTTGTCTTGCCTACTGTTTATGTGAGTGCATGTGTGCAGGCGGAAAGAGGGTAGTGGCTAAAGGAAGCAAGGGAGGAGGGCAAAATAGGTTAAGCGCCACCGCATCACGGAAGTCAGAATTACATCCAGGAGCAAATGGATAAAAATAGACCGGAGGGAAAAAAAACATAAATCAATACTGTTGCAGACGTGTCAATGCATTGAATCATTGGCTGTTGGATCTATGCATAGATTAAAAACGATTATTATTTACACCTCTAATATTAAGCAGGTTTTTTAGCCACTTGTTTGGTAGAATCATGTTAACAGGACTTTTTTTTTTTTGTTCTCTTCAAACACCAGTTTTGGCCTTCAGCCTTGGAGACACCAAGCAGGTAGTCCTCTGTGATGTTGAGAAAGCAGAAATCCTTCACATGTTTCCCATGCAGAGTTCTGTAACCTGCATGAACTGGATGGAAGTGGAGGAGAACAGGTATTCTCAGAAGACAAATCAGAATGGGTGTAAATAAGGCAAGAGATGTGCAAATGGATTTCCTTTTGTTTCAGTTCCCTCGGCTCCTTTTATAATTCTGAGGATGAATCCAAACTTTTTCTTCCTGAATTACCAACACTTCCTAAGAGGTAATACGTATCAAAGGCCTATCAAATTACAAAAACTAGAGGTAATTTAAACTAACTCTGCCCAAACCTTTTCCTAGTTATAGCACAACTTCAAAGATCTTCAGGTAAGAGAAAATGTAGAGGTACTGATTTAGAATTTAGATTATTTAAGACTCATTTTTTATGAATCTTGGACGAATGGATTTATCTTTTTTTATTACAGCGAGGAAAAATCTGATGAGATCCTCAACCTCCTTGGAGAAGTTCGGTGAGGATTCTTCTCATTGTCGAAACCAAAACACAGAGAGAATATTTTTTTTGTAATTCAAGTTTTTATTGATTTTTTTAATTTGTAAAACATAAACAGAACAAAAAACATTACAATAAAAATAACAAAGAATAAAACAGTGAGGTTTAGTGCAAATCTTTGTTTTGCTGCCTTAAAGTCCAAATCAGTTTGTAGACATATAGGTGCAAAAACTGTCCCATTGTTGCATGACTGCTTCATTATTAGAATGTTTTCTTCCCAACATTTTTTCACAAGCAACATTTTCAGTCATTTTCTCGGTCCACATTTTAATTGTTGGGGTATGGGGGTCCTTCCTTAACTTTAAAATAAGTCGGGCACATGTGACCAGTGCAGTGCTCAACACTCTAAAAGCATGTCTGTTAAACAGTGGTACCTCACTTTTATCTCCAAGTAAACACAGTCTTTTTCTTTTAGACAATCCCTTATTTGTAAATACTTCGAAAAATGGTGGTGGCCCTCCAAGTTAAATTTGCATTTAATATCATTATATGACATGAATACACCCCCATCCACACAGAGAGAATATTAGATATTTATGAATATTTTAATGTTTATGTTGTGCACTTGTTTTCATTATCTTGTCAATTAACATTTACTTCATGGTATCCAACAGGCTGAACATCCTGGTTCTTGGAGGAGACTCTGGGTCTGTGGAGCTGTATGCGTATGGGATGTACAGAATAGCCACTCTGGGCGAGGTAAATGTTTTTACAGCAGAGTTCTGAGGACCCTACCATCACAACCACTGTTTTGTTAGAAATGTCAAAGAAACATTCAGATCTTCTTTTTTTTTTTTTTTGGCTGTAGCATAATCTCACAAAACAAAAACTTTAAACTGAGTACATTTAATCCTTGGGAGAGCATGCTAAGAAGTTATTGTTTGAACTGTTGACCAGTGTGCTTTTGCACATTGTTTCTGGATCATCCAGGGTTGCAGCTTTTCTCATGCTCTCTCTTACCACCCCAGATAATCATTAAACATAAATTAA
Source organism: Cyprinodon tularosa (assembly GCF_016077235.1). Lineage (NCBI taxonomy): Eukaryota > Metazoa > Chordata > Actinopteri > Cyprinodontiformes > Cyprinodontidae > Cyprinodon > Cyprinodon tularosa. The sequence goes on from NW_024039164.1 coordinate 102,039, forward strand.
TTTTCCCATAAATCAGCCTAAAAGTTGCTGCTGTTCAGCTAATCTGAGTAGCTAGAGTGTAAATGGGGATGAATATGTCCAGATCGTAAATTACATTCATTCATGTCTTCAATTTGATTGTTAGTTTGTTGATTCCAGCTTCCATTAACTTATATTTATGGACTGAATAATTTTTTTTCTGGAAAAAAAAAATGAATGAATGAATAAAAATAGTGTTGCCCTGCGATGGACTGGCGACCTGTCCATGGTGTACCCCACCTCTCGCCCATAGACAGTTGGAGACAGGCACCAGCACCCCTTGCGACCCCGCTTGGGATAAAGCGTGTCAGAAAATGGATGGATGAATAAAAATAAGTAATTCAGTTTGATTCTGGCTAAGGAATGCAGACATAGCTACACCATGGAGCAGTTTGTAGAACTGTTATAACTGTTGCAGTAAGAAGGTCCTGGGTTTGAATCCCAGCCAAGGGGCTATCTGCATTTACATGTGCTGTGTTGGTTCCCACCAGGTACTCCATGATCTCCCCATTTCCCAAAAACCTAAGTATTAGGTTAATTTGTCTGCTTAATTCGCCCTTGGTATCTCGCTTCTCATTCAGTGACATCTGGTGAAAGGCGACAGCCTCCCTGCCACACTGCAAAGACCAGTGGGTGCAGAAAATGGACGCGGAATAAACTAAATCTGACCCTCTGATTATGTTTTCTTTTAAAGCTTTAGGAATTAGTTTCACATCAATCATATGTTATGTTGATATTGCATATTTGTTATGAATGAAATCACGTACCTCACCTAAATTATTGTGCCATAACTTATGAGAATTCCAAAATGTTATTGATTGAGCTCTGCTACTTTTAAAGAGCTTTAAAGATGCTCCTCCAACACAAGATTTATTCATTTTGAAATGTTTTGCACATCTTTACCAGGACTACCAATAAATATGGCAGTTATAGCTACTGCTATAACTGAAAACATTTCAATTGGTTTAACATAGTTCTAATATAAACATAAAAAGTACTGATAAATAGAAAAAAAAGCTGCGATTTGATGCATGTTTCTCATAGAAGATAACACAAGAGAAAAACCAAAACACTGGGTGAGTTTATACTGTCTGTCTTCTGCAGGTGTCGGGAACATGTCGCAGTCTGAGTTTGTCCAGTGATCTCAAGTCCTTGTCTCTCATCACAGAGGTGAAATCCTCTGACAGCACGTCAGGAATTTGTTATGTTCAGGTGAGGTGGATCACATCAGTGAACACATTTCCCCACAGTGGGACCATAGAGGGATGTTTCTGTCTTTGTGCTCTGACCTGGATTTCCTAAAATGGATTTTCTCTCTGTCGTGGTTGGACAGCTGGACACCGGCTTGTTGTCAGAATGTCTTCCTGAAGTCACCAGGATGGCACGCAAGTTCACCCACATCTCCACCTTGCTGCAGTACCTGCATCTGTCTCTCACCTGCATGTGTGAAGCCTGGGAGGACATCCTGATGCAGATGGACCTTCGCCTCACTAAGTTTGTTCAGGTTTGTTGTTTTCCTCTGGTTTAAACAACAGAATTAAGGAAGCATATGTTCAGAACTGTGTTTAACAATTTAGTAATTGGTAAAGTTCGACGTCTGTCCAGTTTGCCATGCTTGTATACAAACAAAAAGATAACACAGGCTAAATCCAGTCCTGGTTTGTTGTTCCTTTAGGAAAAAAACACAAGCACCCAGGTTCAGGATGAGTTTTTGGACCTTCTGTTGTGGGGACAGTCTAGGTGGGTCATTGTTCTTATTCACTTTCCTTTGTAATACCCAGAGTATCCTGTAGATGGTGGAAGCACATGTTGAACTCCTTTGTGAAAAGATTCTATTTATTCCTTCATTTATTTATTTATTTCTGGTTTTCAGTCCTGAGTTACAGGCTCTCCTCATGAACCAACTGACTGTCAAAGTAAGACAAGATGAGCTTTATTTCTAGATTGTTTTACCTCCTTAAGTGTTAATAGGTGGATTTAAAATTCATATTTGTGTTTATGGGGTTCTGCCGCTCCCTCTCAGGGCTTGAAAAAACTTGGTCAGTCCATTGAGTCTTCGTACACCAGCATCCAGAAGCTGGTGATCAGCCATCTGCAGAGGTACTGTCTCTTTTTCGCCATCTGCGTCTTCTGGAGATAATTAGTTTCTTTCTATAAACATTTCTGCTGTGTCATTCTGCAGTGGTTCGGAGGCTCTGCTGTATCAGCTGAGTGAGGTCAGAGGAATGTCCCTGTGGAAGCAAAAGTTTGAGCGCCTCGGTTTGGATTCAGAAGCTATTGATGGTATCGTACATCATCTGCAGTCCATGTTTTAGTTATGGGTCGGTGGGTTTTGTTCATTTAGGTTTTTCCCCTTTTTAAAATTTGTAGTTCAAGTCTTTTCTTACCCAATTTTTAGGGGTAAAGAGTGGCGTTTTCTGCTGCAGGATGTTTCATAGCCACTGGGTATCATTTCTTACCTACCGGGGAGGGGGGTTTCATGCCCACTTTAACAGCCAACGTTTTTAGTCATTTTCTGTAATCTGCTGTAGACAGTAGCTGGAAGGCTGTTGCTTATAATTATTAACAGGTGGATCAGGATCAGAATCAAATTTTATACCAAGTTTTGAGAAAGGAATCCAAAATCAAACTTATTTATGAAATGTAATAAAAATATTACTTCCATAACTCATGAAAATATTTAACTTCTAATAGAACTATTAAGATATGCAGGCTTTTTTTTTTTTTACATGGGTTGAAAATGGTTTATTATTGGTAAGAAATGGTCAAATGTTATGGTGGGCCAGTGAAAGGCCCCCAGGCAGCTATGGATAAGTATTTATTTAGTTTTGTTTTCCTGTGTGATCAGGTGCGATCACTGCTGTTGGCTCCTTTTCCCTCAAAGCCAATGAACTTCTGCAGTAAGTCGATAAATCATCTCCGTTTTTATGCTTTAATACTTTTTTACTTTCTCTGACTTTAATCTTAATCTTTCAGGGTGATTGACAAGAGCATGAAAAACTTCAAAGCTTTTTTTCGATGGCTGTATGTAGGTGAGGGAGATTTTTTTTTTTTTTTACATCCTACAACTCTATTGTTTTAGTTATTATCCTGCATCTATTACTGAGCAGCTGGTTTCTGGCTGTCTGTTAGGTTTTGTTTATTCCCCTTATGCAAACCCTTCCTGTGTGTTTCTACAGCGATGCTAAGAATGTGTGACGAACACGTACCCCCAGAGCTAAACAAGGTGGGTTATCCCAGGCTTTTATTTCCCCTAATATATATTTATAATTCAAAAGTCATAATAAATCTGTTTCATCCTGCAGATGACTCAGAAGGACATTGCCTTTGTTGCTGATTTCTTGTCAGAGCATTTCAGCAAGGTGAGAGGAGCAAACATGTCCCACTGATATGCATCAGAGGTGTATTAACATGATTGGGATTGAGGCTCATCTGTTTGTTTTTTTCAGAATGAGGAACTCTTTGATCGAAAAGGGAAGTATTTCAATGTGGAGCAGGTTGGTCAGGTAAGTGGTTTATTTGGGACAGCTTTGAGTATTTTTTTGAAACAAAATATTGCCTCATATGTTTGTGTCAACATTTAACAGTACCTGAAGGATGAAGATGAGGACCTGGTGTCTCCGCCCAATGCGAAGGGAAACCAGTGGCTGAAGTTCTTACAGGACAGCACACATCTAAAAGGTAGCAGGAGATCCTGAGTTTACAGCTTGGCTGTGGAAAAGAAGGATGAGGAAATAACAGATAATGTATATCCATGTTTTATATTTATTTTGAATCTTTAGAGAGTCCTTTGCTGTTTCCATCCTATCCCCAAAAGTCTTTGCACTTTGTGAAGAGGAGGATGGAGAAAATGATTGAGCTCTGCCTACAGAAACCTGCAGTGAGTTTATCTCAATTATACATGAAGACAGTATTAATAATGCTTCATTTATTTTAATGACCAATATATTAAGTAAAATCTCTTTATTATGGAATTATTACTAAGTTTTTAGATTAATATGACCATCATTTATAGTCAAAACCAGATATTTACACAAAAAATGTTAAAACAAGTTAAGGGTTTTTTCACCATCTAACAATAACTCGACAGCGTGTCCATCTGCTGCAGCTTCAATCAGCCTCTGCTGACACCTGTAGTCTTTTTGATTCTTCGGTCCTTTTCGTGTAATAAATTCCTTTTTTAAAAGAACCTCTGGCTGAATTCTGGATCCGCTGCCGTGATTCATCACAAAATTTTTACATTTCTTTTTACAAGACATGATTTTTCTTTGAAGAAAGTATTGTTTGTCATATTTTTCATGGACTCAGGGAAAAATGCAGATAAGATCGATGAGAGAGAATACAACTAATTAGATTTTTTTTATTTTTTATTATTTTCTTATTTGAAAGCAGTGATCGGTAGGATCATAGAGCGGCACAGTAATGCACTTTCAGCTTAATGCACATTCTTTCATTTATGAATAATATATATATATATATAATTTTTTTTTTTTTTTTTTTTTTTTTTTTTAAACAATGTGTTAGGTCTTGGTTCAGTAGGCTATGTTTCAATATGTTTAATAAACATTTAACTAGTCCGGCCCTCGGCTTGCAGCAAATTTGTTTTTTGGCCCTCGGTATATTTGACTTTTCCCTGGTTTGAAGGCAATTCTGGCAAATGGTGACAGGACAGTTTTTTTTTTTTTTTTTTTTTTTTTTTTCACTATTTTGTGAGGTCAACATTTGGCTTTAAATGCTGAATGAATTTCACCTTTTGGATTAGAGTGCCAATCAGTGCCATTTATCATTTCAGACTCAATTGTGAATCTCTTTTTGCAGGAAGTCATTGGAAAATCTGTGAAACAGGCTCTGTTTATGCCGTTGTACGCTGTGCCAGACAGGTAAAGTCCTTCTATTTTAATATTTTCAGATATAAGATACTTAAATTTCTATAAGATGTCAATGATGTGGTAATATTTTGGGTTCTCCAGCTCAGAAAAGATTCCGAGGCTTTTTGAACTTCCATCACTGTAAGTAAGACGGAAACCTCTAGGAGATTCTTGTCTGGATTTGCAGGAATGCGTTTTGTATTAAGTCTGTTTTTGATGACCTTCAGGTGGAATGACAGAAAAGGCAAAATGCACTGTGTGGTGTTCTGCATGCCAGAGATTTCCCCAAGCAAGCTCTACTTGTTACGGAAAGGAACGGACCCAAACAGGTGTGTTTTCTTCCTTTAAGGAATAGTTTTATGTTATTTTTTGTCTTTCTGATCAGATTAACTCTGTCTCTGCAGATATATCCCAAACAGCTTCCTGTCCATTGACCTTAGCCATTATTTGGACAGTTCAGATGATAATGGTGCAGCAGCACAGTGAGTGTTGTCTTTGTTTTTTAACCAAGCTCCTCTGAGGATAAAAGTAATCCACTTTAATATAATTTACAGTGTTTTATTTTTTTAGGTTTCATTATGTCTACAGCTGCCTGGATGCTCGTTTCTACGACGATGAAATGCTAACAGTGGTCCTGCAAGGATCTGAGGATCAGAACAACAGGCGTGTTCTGGCTCAGGTTTCACTTGCATCCAGCTTAAGCTGTGAGACTGAATTCTGCTGGGAGCCCGGTGTGAGGTGTGTCACAGAGCCTGGCCAAAGAGCTCATACAGATGAAACACTGTTTTCCTCCTAGATTAATCGAATTCTGTGTGATAGACCAACACATACTGGAAGTTACCCATTAAAATCATCAGGGTTTCCGCTGGTCATTAAAAATCATTAAATTATTATTTAAATTAAGGTCTTAATTTGCATAAAAATTAATTTAATGTGATTAGCGTGGCATTAAAAAAGCTGTAATAAAAAAAAAAGTATATAAAAACTGTTTTGTCAGTTTTGGCGGCAGCCTGTCGACAGTAAAGATAACAAAAGATTTTGCTGTGTTTTTTTATATATATATATATATATATCTGAGTCATGGGTACTTGTTGATGGCATTTAAATAATTTCTAAGAGCAATAAAAAGCATTAAATTAGATTTTCTCATTCCTGTATAAACCCTGATCATGTTATAGTGTGGAAATGTATTGAGGGTGATGTAACTTTATATATCGCTTTAGTTTTTCTATGGTTTGCTGTTCCTTATGCCAAACAGGACATTAGGGATTTGTCTATCTTGTTCTTCAAGGTGTGGCTTGTTTACTGTTGTTCTAACAAACATCCGAGACCTTTAGGTGGACCTATAATGAGAATAAATTCATTATAAACTCACTAACAGCAGGACCCTGTTTACTAATTAAGGGATTTTAGAAAGACATTTATTGCACTTAATTTTTCTTAGAAGTATTAAAGATTGATCTTGAAAATAAATGTTTTTTTAGAATAAATTTCAGACTAAGTGATTTTTCTCCCCACCTCAGAATTATTAACCGTTTGGCTAATTTGACAAATGAATATATAAATAAAATGCCCAAAAAATATACTTAAGTTTGTTTGCACATAATAACCAAACCAAGTTTCATTTTTACACACTCCTCTTAGTCTGTTCAAGAAAATAATGAATTGGAATAAAAAAAATCACAGAACAATATTTGAAATCTGTGGCAAATAAAAAAGGGACATGACAGTGACACTGCTTTGTTTTTATCTCTGTATTGTCAGGTTGGACCAGCAGTGCAGTAGCATCCCTTGCCAGGGTCTGGTGTTGGGGAATCAGTGGCGTGAACTGGAAAACATGAAGGCCCAGTTTGTGGCTGTGAATGGAATCCGTAAAGTGGCGTGTGTGGTAAGTTTCAGGGGTATAATTCCTAATTTCCAGCACATCAAGAGTGATTAATCCACTTTTTTTCAACTCTTTATTACTCATCATAACAACTCTAAAAGGTATTTATGGGTAAATGACATTAAAAGTCGAACCATCCTGCCCAATATCTATCATTAATGCATTTATGATGATAATTTGGCATACTATCAATCATTTGTATATTTTTGCTATTGTTAAATTTAGAGTCATGGATTATTTGCAGATTAAAAGAATAATACCCCCAGACAACTGCAAAATGTTGTCAAATAGCATTTATATTTGGTTATTTATTTTGCCTTTATTCGCGCAACACTTCAACTACAGTCTCGGATTCTTTTGATAAATCATTTTCAATGTTGAGTTTGAAAGAAAGGTGTTTTTTAATTTTAGTAAAAAATTTCTTTTAATTATTTGTATATTTTTATCCCCATTGTATTGAATATGGTATCGAGTATCCAATCGTTTCCTGGGTATTGATATGGAGTTAGAAATGTTAGTACCATGATCATGACTCCCTTACTTGAAATATGAGGCAAACAGGCCATTTAGGTGAGGATAATGTTTGTTGTGCAGCTAATATGGATTATATACTCTAATATATTCCAGGAAACATTGAAATTTCTCCTAAATTATATTCCACTGGTTTAATTGGTTTTGTGTTTATGTTGTAAAAACTTTTGCTTTGGAAGGTGTGTGAGTAAAATGTTTTAGTGGTCAAACAGGTGTGATGGGGGCTCTCACTGCTATAATAGGCAATCTTAGAGTTGTGGCGTTACTAAACTTTTGCTTTTTTTTTTTTTTTTTTTTTTTTTTTAAACATGACAGCTGAGTGCCAATTTCAGGCACATCCGTGTTTTTGAGATGGATGTAGAAGATGAAGACGATGAGGGAGCTGACTCGCAGAACGCCAGTGCTGACCAGGATGGCCTGGAAACTACGATATCCAGCCAGGGCCCGGTGGAGGAGAGCTTGGAGTCAGAAGGAGAATCTAGAGAGCAGGAAGGAGATGCGTTTCAAAAGTCAGAGGAACTTTTACAGTCAAAGGAGGCCTTGTAAACAATCTGTATAAGCCTTAAAGACTGGGCTTCTCTTTTTGTTTTTCATATTTAAAAATAAATAAATAAATAAAAATTCCAAATAATTTGTTTTTGTAATTGTCCTTTTATCTTAAACCTTTTTATTTAATATATTTTTATGGATTTTTAGCAAAGTTTATATTTCATTCACTAATACGTTTTGAACCTCATAATGGTCAAATTGTTTCATCCATGGAGTGTTCTCACATATGTGGCTCTGAGGTTTGCTGCTGCTTTACAGAATTTCAAACACTTTAAAAAAAAGAATTTGATTTAAAATGATAAACAATTAAGAAGAAATACCAATAAAAGGTAATAACTCCTTTACATGATTGTGCCACATTTGGCAGCAGCAACTGTTAAACAGGTTTTATAAAAACTGGTATTTAGTTTTCTGTAATCATGGGAGAACTATGATCCTCTCTTTCTTTCAGAATTAAGTAAAATCAATCAGTGGGGTTTTAGAGCAAGAACAGCCTGTTAAAATCCCAACTTGGACTAAGCCAATCTGAAAATCTGTTTCAAAAATCTAAGTTTCTTTTTATTTTTAGCATAAGATGAAACATGGAAGCAGTGTATGAGTTGCTGCATTACAATACATCCACAGGAGGGCCTCTGTTAGTATAATTTTGGGACATAAGTGAACATGTTGGTGTGCTTCCATCTCCATAACTAAAGTGTTTAAGGTTACAAACTTACGGTGATGCACTCTCATCAGGGTTTCCTGGTAACCTATTCTAATTACCAAGAACCAATGGTTTCCATTTATACTCAGTCTTTCTTATTAATTGTTAATAATTCCATTATTAGATCATTAACAATCACTTTATTAATACAGCGGAGGCCTATAGGGATGTATATCAATGACTTTGTTTCTAATCTTTTCTCAAAATGATTTGATTTAGGATATGAGTGGCGGGCTGCACAGTGACGCAGTGGGTAGCACTGCACTTTGAGCAAAAATTGGCGGGTTTGATTCCTGGCCCAGGGAATGTGCATGTTCTCCCTGAGCATACCTGGATTCTCTCCGGGTACTCCGGCTTCCTCCAACAGTCCAAAAAAATGTTTGTTAGGTTAATTGGCTTCTCTAAATTCTCCTTAGGTGTGAGTGTGTGTGTGAATGGTCGTTTGTCCTGTTTGTCTCTGTGTTGCCCTGCGATGGACTGGAGACCTTTCCTGACCCCGCCTCTCGCCCATTAACAGCTGGAGGTAGACACAGGTACCCTTTGCGAGCCCAGCAGGGAAAAGCATGATGGATATGAGGAGCTACTTCTGTAGATCAGTTTGATGTTTCCCGAGTTTTCAAGTGACAGTGAAAGCAAAAAGTGGTACCTGGCGCACACTTCAAAAATGGTGCATGCCATGTTTCACCAAATACAATGTAAGGAAGTGTGTTTTTCTGCTTTTATTGATAATGTATTTTTTGCTGTTATGAAAAATAATGTACATGTATGTGATTGCAGCCCAGGTCACCCGGCATGCACAGCTTACTGGAGTATTGATGACAGGCTGCCGCTTCCAAAACAATCAGTAAAATTACCAAAAAAAAAAAAAAACCCACAAAAGCAAAGATGTGGTGCTAATAATGTTTACATTGTAGACTTACACTATTTTCTTAACTGCAAAAACAAATGTCAATAAAACCAGAATAGGACTTTCATCTTAGATGTATGCTTTTTGGTGAAACTGGCATGCCAATGAAAATGCCATGAAATTCTGAGGTGGTACTTTTTAAGCTGCTGCTGGTTTGTATGTACATTTTATTCATCTTTTCCTGTAGCTGGATTAGATTAACTATATTGTCCCAAAGGAAATTTTATTTGGGTACAGACTCTGGCCGCTACATAGTCCAAACTATGTGTCACACTGCATTCACACATAAAAAACAATGCTACAGAAATCCCATTATAAGACAATAAATAAATACATAAGGAAGCATGTTACATTACATATACGATAATTTGGTTATTGTTTCGTTAAAGATGGTCTGAAGTGAGGGGTGCTGCTTGACTCTCATTGCTCTTTGAGTCAGGCAAGTAAGTTTGGCTTCATTTGGACAGACAAGTTACCAAACCAGGCAGAAAAGCCATAACTAATGATGCTCTATAACAGCATGGTAATAGAGCAGCATGACTTTCTGACTGACACCAAAAGCCCTCAGCCTGTGCAGAAAATGTAGCTCGATAAGTCAGCTCAAATATAGTTCAAATAATAGTTCTGGGTGTAGTAAGACTTTGGCCTTGCCAACTATTAACCTTGGCCCAAGGTAATGACAGTTCATTCAGAAATTCAAATAGAGTTGATAACTGTTCTTGTTCCCTTTGGTTTATATAAAGGAACTGATTGATTTGACTTTTTACATTTTAATTTTTTATTTATGAACAGTTACTTGACATTTAAAATGCTTTGGTAAATTATGCACATGTTCAAAATACTAACATTATAGTTGATATATAGAGAATTCATGCTCTTTTAAGACCCTCATTTTATGATATATAGGATAAAGAGAAAATTATGTCACTGCAAGTCACCAAGGAGTTTTAAGTGAAATCATAGATAAATAACTACTTTAAAAATAACTTAAAAATCCATTTAATGTAGATATTAGTACATGTATTATTAATGTTATGCAGAACAATTTTTGATAAAAGTAGGGAAGTAATGACAATGGAAAAGATGTTTGCCCCAGACATTTTGGACCCTGAGGTTCTGGCACCTATCCGCTTTTCAGCCACCCCTCAGTTTATATTGGTTTTTGACTGGCCACCTCTATTAACATTTTCTGGCTATGCCTTTGATACCACCACCTACTGTACATGAGTGTGTAGCAACATTACTTTACATCAAATTCCATTTTTTAAATTTTGTATTCTGTTGATAAAAAAAATTATAATTTACTTAATCTGTGAATATCCTTTATATTTACTTCATTTCCCAATATTCCTTTAAGACTAATTCTTTCCCTGTCCTTCCAACCATTCTTCTCAATTTCTCCCTTTCATGTTCATAAGTTTTTCAGTTCATCAGTATGTATTCCAAATTTTCTTTCTCTCCACATCCTTCATATTTATCATTATTTTCCCTCCCTATTAAATATAAGTTGTCATTTAAATAGGTATGACCCATTCTTAATCTGATCATTATTACTTTTTTCCTTCTGTTTCTTATTCAATGATTTTATTCAAGGATTTTTGTACCTTATTTAATCCTCTTCCTTTCTTATCTTCGTTCCACCTCTTTTGCCATTTTTCCATTTCTTTACTCTTAATCAGTGATTTATCTTCTCCTTTCCAAAAAGGAATTGTAATCTTTATTGTTTCCTCTAAAGCTCTTTTGTTGCCTTTTAAACCTTCATGTTCTGGAACCCAACATAACCAAATATCAGTGCCACTCCTATATAATCTTTTCACCGGTGTTATGCCCAAAAGTGCATGCCTGCCGAAATATGCATCCCCAGTCGCGGGAGCGCGCCTCGCTCTGTTGAACTGCATATCGACGAGGAAAACTGATTAAAATATGTTCAATGGAGTTTAGGTTCTTATATTAATGATATAAAAACGTTTAAAAATACCTCTCGTGGGAAAAAAAGTTGTGGTTATTTGGCAGATTAATTTACAAAAGTACGGATTTTTTGAACAACATTAAATCCAAAGATTTTGACCATGGTACGGCTGATTTATTTGTTGTGGTCTCTTGCTATTTACACACAACACTAAACCGTGATAGCCGAAGTGAGTTTTGAGTTTGCAAAGCTTTCTCTTAAGTGGAAAATCAAACGCGCACCTACAAAGCACAGCGTTCACAGACCAGTGAGATGCGTTCGCTGCGCGTCAGAAAGCTATGGTGCATTCAGGAGCATTGGAACATTTTAAACTTACAAGAATGAGGCATAAAACAGAACTGTATTTTTACTGAACTGTATTGTATTTTTTTTTTTTTTGTTTGTTTATGCACATCTGCTAACTTTTTATTCTAAAAAATCTATAATATTACAGCAGCAATTTATCAAAGTTTTTCAAAATCCTGTTTAAAAGCTCCAAATGGAGCTTCAGATCATATGAAGCAACAATTGCACTGTCATTGTTTTACAGGGCAGTATTTGCATTTGCTGATCCTTGTACTTAATACTGATGAATATACAGGAATACAGATGTACAAGTGTCAACTCCTCTGAGATAGCAGGGGATGGAATTTTTGGCAAGGACCTGCCAAAAAATGCATCCCCCTTGTTTTTAACTTAAAGATTGTCCCACACACATGAAATTCACACTGGTAGCTCAGCACACATGTGGAAGCAGGTAGAAATTGAAACATCAGCTACAAATCTATATTTCTGGAAAAAAGCAGGGGATGCAATTTTTGGCAAAGACTTGCCAAAAAATGCATCCCCCCTTGTTTTTAACCTAAGGACCTGCCAAAAAATGCATCCCCCTTGTTTTTTACTTAAAAATTGTCCCACACACGTGAAATTCACACTGGTAGCTCAGCACACATGTGGAAGCAGGTAGAATTTGTCACATCAGCTACAAATCTATATTTCTGGAAAAAAGCAGGGGATGCAATTTTTGGCAAGGACCTGCCAAAAAATGCATCCCCCTTGTTTTTAACTTAAAGATTGTCCCACACACATGAAATTCACACTGGTAGCTCAGCACACATGTGGAAGCAGGTAGAAATTGAAACATCAGCTACAAATCTATATTTCTGGAAAAAAGCAGGGGATGCAATTTTTGGCAAAGACCTGCCAAAAAATGCATCCCCCCTTGTTTTTAACCTAAGGACCTGCCAAAAAATGCATCCCCCTTGTTTTTGACTTAAAAATTGTCCCACACACGTGAAATTCACACTGGTAGCTCAGCACACATGTGGAAGCAGGTAGAATTTGTCACATCAGCTACAAATCTATATTTCTGGAAAAAAGCAGGGGATGCAATTTTTGGCAAGGACCTGCCAAAAAATGCATCCCCCTTGTTTTTAACTTAAAGATTGTCCCACACACATGAAATTCACACTGGTAGCTCAGCACACATGTGGAAGCAGGTAGAAATTGAAACATCAGCTACAAATCTATATTTCTGGAAAAAAGCAGGGGATGCAATTTTTGGCAAGGACCTGCCAAAAAATGCATCCCCCTTGTTTTTAACCTAAGGACCTGCCAAAAAATGCATCCCCCTTGTTTGTAACTTAAAAATTGTCCCACACACATGAAATTCACACTGGTAGCTCAGCACACATGTGGAAGCAGGTAGAAATTGAAACATCAGCTACAAATCTATATTTCTGGAAAAAAGCAGGGGATGCAATTTTTGGCAAGGACCTGCCAAAAAATGCATCCCCCTTGTTTTTAACTTAAAGATTGTCCCACATACATGAAATTCACACTGGTAGCTCAGCACACATGTGGAAGCAGGTAGAAATTGAAACATCAGCTACAAATCTATATTTCTGGAAAAAAGCAGGGGATGCAATTTTTGGCAAAGACCTGCCAAAAAATGCATCCCCCTTGTTTTTAACCTAAGGACCTGCCAAAAAATGCATCCCCCTTGTTTTTAACTTAACAATTGTCCCACACACATGAAATTCACACTGGTAGCTCAGCATACATGTGGAAGCAGGTAGAAATTGAAACATCAGCTACAAATCTATATTTCTGGAAAAAAGCAGGGGATGCAATTTTTGGCAAAGACCTGCCAAAAAATGCATCCCCCTTGTTTTTAACCTAAGGACCTGCCAAAAAATGCATCCCCCTTGTTTTTAACTTAAAAATTGTCCCACACACATGAAATTCACACTGGTAGCTCAGCACACCTGTGGAAGCTGGTAGAATTTGTCACATCAGCTACAAGTGTATATTTCTGGATAAAAGCAGGGGACGCAATTTTTGGCAAGGACCTGCCAAAAAATGCATCCCCTGCTTTTTTCCAGAAATATAGATTTGTAGCTGATGTTTCAATTTCTACCTGCTTCCACATGTGTGCTGAGCTACCAGTGTGAATTTCATGTGTGTGGGACAATCTTTAAGTTAAAAACAAGGGGGATGCATTTTTTGGCAGGTCCTTGCCAAAAATTGCATCCCCTGCTTTTTTCCAGAAATATAGATTTGTAGCTGATGTGACAAATTCTACCTGCTTTCACATGTGTGCTGAGCTACCAGTGTGAATTTCATGTGTGTGGGACAATTTTTAAGTTAAAAACAAGGGGGATGCATTTTTTGGCAGGTCCTTAGGTTAAAAACAAGGGGGATGCATTTTTTGGCAGGTCCTTAGGTTAAAAACAAGGGGGATGCATTTTTTTGGCAGGTCCTTGCCAAAAATTGCATCCCCTGCTTTTTTTCCAGAAATATAGATTTGTAGCTGATGTTTCAATTTCTACCTGCTTCCACATGTGTGCTTAGCTACCAGTGTGAATTTCATGTGTGTGGGACAATCTTTGAGTTAAAAACAAGGGGGATGCATTTTTTGGCAGGTCCTTGCCAAAAATTGCATCCCCTGCTTTTTTCCAGAAATATAGATTTGTAGCTGATGTTTCAATTTCTACCTGCTTCCACATGTGTGCTGAGCTACCAGTGTGAATTTCATGTGTGTGGGACAATCTTTAAGTTAAAAACAAGGGGGATGCATTTTTTGGCAGGTCCTTGCCAAAAATTGCATCCCCTGCTTTTTTCCAGAAATATAGATTTGTAGCTGATGTGACAAATTCTACCTGCTTTCACATGTGTGCTGAGCTACCAGTGTGAATTTCATGTGTGTGGGACAATTTTTAAGTTAAAAACAAGGGGGATGCATTTTTTGGCAGGTCCTTAGGTTAAAAACAAGGGGGATGCATTTTTTTGGCAGGTCCTTGCCAAAAATTGCATCCCCTGCTTTTTTTCCAGAAATATAGATTTGTAGCTGATGTTTCAATTTCTACCTGCTTCCACATGTGTGCTTAGCTACCAGTGTGAATTTCATGTGTGTGGGACAATCTTTGAGTTAAAAACAAGGGGGATGCATTTTTTGGCAGGTCCTTGCCAAAAATTGCATCCCCTGCTTTTTTCCAGAAATATAGATTTGTAGCTGATGTTTCAATTTCTACCTGCTTCCACATGTGTGCTGAGCTACCAGTGTGAATTTCATGTGTGTGGGACAATCTTTAAGTTAAAAACAAGGGGGATGCATTTTTTGGCAGGTCCTTGCCAAAAATTGCATCCCCTGCTTTTTTCCAGAAATATAGATTTGTAGCTGATGTGACAAATTCTACCTGCTTTCACATGTGTGCTGAGCTACCAGTGTGAATTTCATGTGTGTGGGACAATTTTTAAGTTAAAAACAAGGGGGATGCATTTTTTGGCAGGTCCTTAGGTTAAAAACAAGGGGGATGCATTTTTTGGCAGGTCCTTGCCAAAAATTGCATCCCCTGCTTTTTTCCAGAAATATAGATTTGTAGCTGATGTTTCAATTTCTACCTGCTTCCACATGTGTGCTTAGCTACCAGTGTGAATTTCATGTGTGTGGGACAATCTTTGAGTTAAAAACAAGGGGGATGCATTTTTTGGCAGGTCCTTGCCAAAAATTGCATCCCCTGCTTTTTTCCAGAAATATAGATTTGTAGCTGATGTTTCAATTTCTACCTGCTTCCACATGTGTGCTGAGCTACCAGTGTGAATTTCATGTGTGTGGGACAATTTTTAAGTTAAAAACAAGGGGGATGCATTTTTTGGCAGGTCCTTGCCAAAAATTGCATCCCCTGCTTTTTTCCAGAAATATAGATTTGTAGCTGATGTTTCAATTTCTACCTGCTTCCACATGTGTGCTGAGCTACCAGTGTGAATTTCATGTGTGTGGGACAATCTTTGAGTTAAAAACAAGGGGGATGCATTTTTTGGCAGGTCCTTGCCAAAAATTCCATCCCCTGCTATCTCAGAGGAGTTGACACTTGTACATCTGTATTCCTGTATATTCATCAGTAATTAAGTACAAGGATCAGCAAATGCAAATACTGCCCTGTAAAACAATGACAGTGCAATTGTTGCTTCATATGATCTGAAGCCCCATTTGGAGCTTTTAAACAGGATTTTGAAAAACTTTGATAAATTGCTGCTGTAATATTATAGATTTTTTAGAATAAAAAGCTAGCAGATGTGCATAAACAAAAAAAAAACAAAAAAAACAATACAGTTCAGTAAAAATACAGTTCTGTTTTATGCCTCATTCTTGTAAGTTTAAAATGTTCCAATGCTCCTGAATGCACCATAGCTTTCTGACGCGCAGCGAACGCATCTCACTGGTCTGTGAACGCTGTGCTTTGTAGGTGCGCGTTTGATTTTCCACTTAAGAGAAAGCTTTGCAAACTCAAAACTCACTTCGGCTATCACGGTTTAGTGTTGTGTGTAAATAGCAAGAGACCACAACAAATAAATCAGCCGTACCATGGTCAAAATCTTTGGATTTAATGTTGTTCAAAAAATCCGTACTTTTGTAAATTAATCTGCCAAATAACCACAACTTTTTTCCCACGAGAGGTATTTTTAAACGTTTTTATATCATTAATATAAGAACCTAAGCTCCATTGAACATATTTTAATCCGTTTTCCTCGTCGATATGCAGTTCAACAGAGCGAGGCGCGCTCCCGCGACTGGGGATGCATATTTCGGCAGGTATGCACTTTTGGGCATAACACTGGTTTATCGCACATACTTTGAGCCCCTCCCTAACGACGTGTTTATGCGTGCGCGAGGAAAAAGGTGTTGGTTACGTGCTCGCTCTCGGTATCGTGCGCGGTGACGTATGTTATCCGCCGCCTGTTGGTCTTTCACAGTTGGTGACGAGTATTATGAAAATGGCCTCGACCCTGCCCGTAGTGGCGAATATCCAGAGAAGATGACGACGCTGAGCTCACAAAGTCAGCTAAACTCCGGTGTGTTTGGTTTCAACACGTAGATATCAGTTCAGAAAACCGACAGAAAGCAGAGGAACCGCGGAGGAACCGCTCCGGACCGCAGCGTATTTTCCGTTCGGGCTGAGGAATCACCATGGAGGACATCAACTCTAACATCAACGCGGACTTGGAGGTGCGGAAACTCCAGGACTTGGTGAAGAAACTGGAGCAGCAGAACGAGCAGCTCCGGAGCAGGTCCACGATGTTCTCCTCCTCCGGAGCCATGTCAGCCCACCACAGACCCCTGAGCGCCGGCTACGACCCGTCCTCCCTGTCAGCGGGGACCGGGCTGGCCGGCTTCCCTGGGGTGGGGTTCGGCGGTTCGGGCAGCTACGGTGGGCCGCTGGAGAACAACCTCTGCTCCAGACCCAGACTGTCTCTCGACGGTATCAGCTTAAAGAGGGCGTATGAGTGTGAGGGGGCTTCTGCTGCCTCCTCCATGTCTGCTATGAACTCCTTTTACCCAGACAACGCCGGCGGGTTGACTGCTGACGGGGAAACCTCAATTCTAGATGAAGTGGACATCTTAGATCTTGAAGACATGGACTGTCTAAATGAAGACGAGGACAGCTGGTGAGTGATGGGCCTGTGTTGGGAGGAAACTTGCCTTTGCAGCCGTGTTTGTGTCTTCAGGGCTGGCTGACAGCTTGAACCCAGCTGCTCTTCACATTAGCTTCCACTCAGACAATCAGCCCAGGAAAATGCCTAAAATAATGAAGTCATCCACTCAGAAGGAGCTGCATTGTATGGCTGATGCCATGCCACCCCTATCACCTTTACATTAGTTTGTCTTCAGCCATTTGAACACGGAGTTTTGTTTTAGAAACACAGGAGTTGACATTAAAAGCTCACACTCTCCAGTAGTTTGGACTGCAGAGGTTATCCTTTTAAAGTGACAGATTGTTTAGCTTGTTGGAAGGGGCTCAGGGTGTACAGTGAAAATCAGACTTGTTTTCCTGCCTAGCAATCATGTGGGAGATGTAGTCATGGTTATAGTCCTCCTCCTCAGAGCTACAAGTGCTCTGCAGCACCAACTGAGACATGACTGGCAAATTATCTCATCTTGTAGGGCTGAATGCCAAAATGCCTTAAAATTAATCATAGCTCTGTATTTGCAGGGACTACATTAGAATTTAAGCAGGTCATATTTAGGGGTCTTACAGACAAGGATTAGGCAGCACGCTTTGTTAGAGTTAATCCAACAGCCCTCATGTCTACCTAACCTCTACATAATGTTAATAAAGATGAGGACATGGGCTGCTCAGCTTTACCAAGGTACAAACTAAGCTTTCAAACCAAACAGCTGAAACAGAGCTGCTGCACTGTTAGGATTATGGGTAAAGGACCAACTAGTTAAAAGAAATTATTGTGTAAAAGAGCATGTCATATGCTGCACAATAAGCTTTTTAAAACCACTGCTAAATATAACTGGTGTTTATTTTACCATATAAAGGTGTTCTTATTCTGTCTAAGCTTTTTATAAATACGTTATACTAACTTATTTCAACTGTTTTAGGACTTTTTTATTACACAAAAGCTAAAAGTATTGGTTAAACAATCAGTAAATATTAGGGGTGCTCCGAATTTAGGTTTCTGACTGATCATCGGTTTGCTTTAAAAATCCTGAAATGCTGATTTTACCAATAGATTTTTATAACTGGGACTGTCAGCTGTTTTAAGATCATAGGATATTTCTATCTTATCTTAGTAAAACAAAAAACAACTTAGCATTGGTCTTGAAATAATAAAAAGTTATGAAATAATTGCTCTCAAATATAAATTAAAGCTTGAGGCATTTACAGTCTGTGGTTTCCACAGGTAGATCAGATTGGTGGAAAAGATCGGTTCTAAGTATCGGCCAATCACAGAACTCCCAAAACTTAGAAAATCGAGGCTGATTGATCGGTGGGACGATTAATCTGGGCTACCCTACTAAACATTCTTTTTTCGGCTTGTATAGTCATTAGCTAAGTATAGTTTTGATATCTTATTCGTATTTAGACATGATTTTGATTCATAGGCATAAACGGTTCAAAATGAAAACCTTTTTAAAACGTTTTAGTATTTTTTTTAAACTAGCAGTGTTGATAGCCTACCTTTTGGGTCGTTTTGCTCTTTATTGAATAACACAGTTATAAAGAGCCGACATTAGCTGCTAACTAGTGAGACTATCTACTGAGGTAGATGATTTGTAATCAGGGATGATATCTGGGACTGTCTACGACATTTTTACCACAGTGTTCAGTTCATCAGAATCATTTGTGTTACTATTTTAGTTTCCACATTATGGTTTCTTTCTCCAACTGGGAATATTTCCTAACAACCAAACATCTTTCCTGCAAAGGACATGTAAGTGTGAGAGGCTCCTTTCAGCAAACTGAGTGGCAGTGTGCAGTTGGGATAAAGAGACGCACATGGCTTTATTCTCCACACAGACTGTGGAAACTGGCAACCTATTGGGACCATTGTCAACTGCAGAGATATGATGGAGATTTAAAGAACTGTTCACTTTTTGACACCTTGGGATAAAGCTAATAAACTATTAGACTGTAGTAAAAATGATGAGCTTTCCTTGAAAGATGAAAGTTGGTGTTCATTTATGTGAAATCTGCTGTTTTAAAGATCTCCAGCGGACCTAAATAAGTGGCCAGCTCTCTGTACGACGTATGTCCTCCACTCAGTGATGGATATAATCAGAGTTAACGTTGTAAATACACGGAGCGGTCCATTTTCAGCCTGATTATTCCAGCTCCCTTATGTCCAGTTTAAAAGGACAGGCTTGTCATTTGCGTGTTGTTTGCAGCAGTGCGCCTTATGTCAGGCTACTTCTCTAACTTTGCCCTCTCACGCTCAGCAGAGCCAATCTCGTTTAGCGTAGCCTCTTTAGTCTGCCTTTTTCATCAGCTCCATATCCAGGATTACCACATAGTGCCTAGATCTAGCCAGCTCCTGTCACAGACTCCTCGTAATCCCATAAATTGGCGTCGGAGTGGATTTAAAACGCTCCCTGCTGCTGCTGCTGTGCTTAACCTATCAATGACTGTTTGCTTCATTCGTTTTATCTCCCACATGACACGTAAAAACAAATTTAGACCTGGGACTCGCACCATACAGTACTTGGATGACCTCCATTATGTTTACAAACAATGTGAGTATGCAGTGAGATTTCCAGGCCGGTGTGTCCCAACGTTAGCTTCACTTTCCCTGCAGTGTCTTGGCTTTCATCATGAAAGGCTTCCTCTCTGGCAGCTACAGCGCTGACAGCTGCTGACTCAGATCTCTTCTCTTATCTCAACCATAAACACATAGAATAGATCTACATACTGTAGCAGTGGACTGTCCTGAAAAAGTTTAACCTCATGTAATCTGTGGTAATCTAACCATTCTGGGGTTATGTGCACGCTGACCTTTAAACCAATTAAAATCTCATCAGTTATTTTTTTATTCAATATACTGGAAAAAAGTAAAGTACCTCAAGATGCTGGGTGTTTATTTTTCAATAAATTCAACAAAAGCAAACTGCTGTTAATCTGATTTGCTCTAGTGTTGTTTCATAAAAACCAGTACCAGGTGTTTCTGTTGAGTTATGCATGAGGGGTGCAGACATGAGCCATCATAGCTGGGTCTCATTATGAGGAGGAAGGCTGAAGAGACTTGCATTGGAATGTTTTTTTAATTACCATAGGCTTTGACTGAACTTGCTTACTGTCATTAATGGTTATTCACTAACTGTGCTGGCTGGAACGGCAGCCCTCATATGTTCATCCGTCTGTATTTTTCTAATCTCAGGTTATACGAATCCAAACTGAACAGCCCGCTGCACAAAACCTTGAGCCCCATAGTGTGGTGCCGCCAGACTTTAGACAACCCCAGCCCTGAGATGGAATCAGCCAAGCGTTCGCTCATCCACAGGCTGGACCTCACACTGTCAGGTACTGAAACTTTACTTTTTTTTAAACCGGTAGAAGTTTTCACATCATTTATTTACTGTGAATCCATTTCTTTTAGTGGGCCATTCTCACTGGAGAGTAGGAGTGAACATTGGCATGGGTGTTGCGATATTATCACTATATTGCAATATCAATACATTATGAGATATTTTTCCCAGCTATCAAAATTAAATGCATGGATAAAAAAGGACGTGCTGTTCTTCTGTTGTGACTGCCTGAACTACAGATATGCCGTACAGCAGAAGGGCACCACAGCTCTATCTGCCAGAGTGGCAGTGCAGAGGTAGCCCATTTTCCTTTTTTTGGGGTAAAAATGTTTTGCTTTTTTAAAAAGCGATATTAAGAAATGAGATCGATATTATATCACGCAGCCATAAATCATTATATATCGCCAAATACATTTTTTCCCACACCCCTACTGGAGATACGGTGGCCCTGAAGCGCAAACTGCAACTACAAATCTAAAAGCGCAACTACATTAAGCAAAACAAAACTACATAAAGCAAAGCGCAACTACATTAAGCAGAACAAACCTACATAAAGCAAAGCGCAACTACATTAAGAAAAACACAATTACATTAATCTACCGGAAAAGGTAGGTACCAGTGGGAAACATGAGACATCGCTGATTGGACGACAGCGCCGTTTGACCCTTGAACCGGAAGTTGCGTCGTCTGAACGGTCCAGCTTCTTTTAAGTGTGTCTTCAGTGTACGCAAAATAACTTTCGTGATTAGTCTGGAGCATATCACCTCGAGTATCACCTCGTATGTATGTCCTGATTCAAAATATTCCTGGATAACAGCAGCTATGTTTGGGGCGCCGACAATATCCATGTTTTCAAAAGCCGCAGCAGGCAGAATGACTTCCGGTTCAAGGGTCAAACGGCCCCGTCGTCCAATCAGCGATGTCTCATGTTTCCCACTGGTACCTACCTTTTCCGGTAGGTTCATGTTATTTTGTGTTTTCCTTAATGTAGTTGCGCTTTGTTTTATGTAGTTGCGATTTCCTTAATGTAGTTGCGCTTTTAGATTTATAGTTGCAGTTTGCACTTCAGGGCCACCGTATGGAGAGCACAAAATCCAACATTCCTCCAGCTGGATTCGGACCCACCTTTGCTGCTTTATGCCGGTGTTATATCTGCGGTTGACTTTTGGACTCCCACTAATTATAGTTGTTCTGTTGGGAGGAGGACAGGCTTCAAATCCTCGCTGCTAAACTAAGAGAGGGGTCACTTCCATTTTGACAGCGGTATGTTCATGTGACCATTAGATCATGTTGGGTGATATTTGGCTGAAGGTTGTTTACTAGTTTAGATGGGATCCTCTGCTTTGTTGAGCTGGAATATAAGAGAACTTCTTGATGCACTCAAGATTCATGTGGATCATTTTCCACTTATGACACAGATGATTGAGTGTAGTGTGCTTAGGATGTCTGTGTCCTGATTTGGTGAAAGGGCCGGACCATGTGCTCCCTGATCATTAGGGATCAGAGTGGAGCAGGGTTAGAGGAAGGAAAATGTCATCTTATATTAACCTGAAATGTAAGACAGATCCCTGCTTGGAATATTAAAGTAAATGTCTTTGTTTTATTTACATCTCTCTTGAGGTAATCCTTAGTAAATTCTTTGAATACTTGGAGCCGAATCAGAGGACACACCCATGTGACTTCAGAGAACTTTCCATTGCTGAGTATTTTGCAAAAGCATAAAAAAAATCCTGTTTGGGTTGTCCTCACAGACCTGAAAGAATGACATTCTGTTCACACTACCTCACAGAGCAGTGAGATATTTTAGGTGTGAAGGTTTTTATTGTCTGGTTTAAGTCACCGTGCCTTTTTTATGCGCACACCCGGCTAAAATCAGGGCCTCAGATGACGTAGAAATTACATAACTAACTGGGAGGAAACGCCTTGGAGATAGCTCCCTTAGCTGGCAGCGCGACTTCTTTCATGTCGGACAACCCTGATAAACATTGGAGCCGGGTTTTTTTTTTTTTCCATGCACACTGGAGCAGTTGAATGTCTTGCTTTCCTGCTTTGACAGCTGTGCCCTGCAGCAGAGAGGTCAGCTGTTAGACGCAAACCTGACCGGTGCTGTTTTCTGAACAGAAACTTTGACCTTCTTCTCTGTTCATGTATTGTCCGCCTCACACTCCAGTTTGATCCCTCTCCTCCTGCCTGGTCTTTATCTCCTTGTTGACACAAGCTTCTCTGTTTGTTCTTCTCGT